>NW_024412412.1:6415555-6473286 GCF_014898765.1 Herpailurus yagouaroundi
ATATATATATATATATATATATATATATATATATATATATATATACATATATATATTTCCATCTTTTCTCCCCTCAGAAAGTCCCCCTTAAAATTTCTTGCAGGGCTGGTGTAGTGGTCACAAACTCCTTTAATTTTTGTTTGTCTGGGAAACTTCTTATCTCTTCTTCTATTTTGAATGACAGCCTTGCTGGATAAAGAATTCTTGGCTGCATATTTTCCTGATTCAGCACATTGAATCTATCCCACCACTCCTTTGTGGCCTGCCGGGTTTCTGTGGATGGTCTGATGCAAACCTGATCTGTCTTCCCGTGTATGTTAGTGACTTTTTTCCCTTGCTGGTTTCATGATTCTTTCCTTGTCTGAGTATTTTGTGAATTTGACTATGATATGCCTTGTTGATGGTCGGTTTTTGTTGAATCTAATGGGGATCCTTTGTGCTTCCTGGATTTTGATGTCTGTGTCTTTCCCCAGGTTAGGAAAGTTTTCTGCTATGATTTGCTCACATAGCCCTTCTACCCCTATTTCTCTCTCTTCCTCTTCTGGGACCCCTATGATTCTGATGTTCTTCCTTTTTAATGAGTCACCGATTTCCCTAATTCTTAAATCGTGCTCTTTTGCCTTAATCTCCCTCATTTTTTCTGCTTCGTTATTCTCTATAAGTTTGTCCTCTATATCGCTGATTCTCTATTCTGCCTCATCCATCCTTGCCACCACTGCATCCATCCATGATTGCAGCTCAGTTATAGCATTTTTTGTTTCATTCTGGCTAGTTTTTACTTCTTTTATCTCTGCAGAAAGGGATTCTAATCTATTTTCAACTCCAGCTCGTATTCTTATTATCAATGATTCTAAATTCTGGTTCAGATGTATTACTTGTATCTGTGTTGGTTAAATCCCTGGCTTTCATTTCTTCGTGCTCTTTCTTTTGGGGTGAATTCCTTTGTTTTGTCATTTTGAAGGGAGAACAGGAATTAATCAGGTAGAAAAATTGAAATTAAAAAAATTAAAATAGAAAAATATTAAAATTAAAAATTAAATACACACATACACACACACAAATCGAATAGATGATGCTAGATCCTAGGTGTGTTTTGGTCTGGGTGTTGAAAGTGGTTTGACAGATTAGAGAAAAAAAAGGGGGGGAAGGAAAACAAAGGAATTTCTTTGAGAATTTAAAAAAATGAATACACTGAAGTAGACTAAAATAAGATAATGGGGGTAAAATAGAATTTGAAAAAATATACACAAAGTAAAGAATGTAGTAGGAAAAAATTAAGGAAAAATATTTTAAGAAGAATTAAAAATAAATATGAATTTTTCTTTTTCTGTATTTAAAAAAGAAAAGAAATAAAGGTAAAAAAGATAAAAAAAGAAAAACAAAGAAATCGTTTGAAAATTTGAGGAAGTGAATACACTGTAGTAGACTAAAATAAAATGATGGAAGCAAAATAGAATTTGAAAACATTTACATAAAAAATATACTAATAAAAATTAAAAATTTTTAAAAGAAATTGAAATAAAAATGAAGTTTTTCTTTCTGTATTCAAGAAAAAGAATAGAAATGAAAAAGAAAAAAGAAAAAGAAAAAAAGAAATTGTTTGAAAATTTGAAAAGGTGAATACCCTGAAGTAGACTAAAATAAAATGATGGAAGTAAAGTAGAATTTGAAAACATTTACAGAAAAGTAAAAATATAGTAATAAAAATTAAAGAAAGATATTTTTAATAAAAATTGAAAATAAAAATGAATTATTTCTCTTTCTGTATTCAAGAAAAAGAAAAGAATTGTAAAAGAAAAACAAAAAAGAAAAAAAAGAAAGAAAATTAAATAGATGAAGTAGGACTGCTAATAGATTGAATTAGGACTGAAATTGCTTCGTTTTCCCCTAGAAGTCAGTCTATGTAGCTCTTTATAGTCCATAAATTAAGCCAGCGGTGAGACTTGTGTTCTTGAAGAGCGAAGTTGGCCCAATGGGGTGGGGCTCAGTGTAACGTCTCCGCTCTCCACTAGGTGGCGCTGCTAGCCTGCTGGGGTGGATTGTTGCGGAGCTTGTAGGTACGCATGCGCATGCGCGGGAGCGGTGACCCTGCCTCCACGCAGCTACCCAGTGTGTTCTCCCGGATCAGCAATGGTGCACTGGTCCTCCGTCTTCAGCTCTCGTGCACTCCCCGCTTTTCCAGTGTCCGTGACCAGGCCCCAGGCAGTACCTCTCTCCCGAGTTTTGTCTCAGATGCGGCTGTTTTCCCCGGCCCCTTACTTCCGAACGACTGCGGCTTTGCCCCGTTCCGCCCGTCTGCCGGAGGCTCTCACCGGGCAATGGCCGAATGAGCAATGGCCGAATGTCGGCTGCCCCCAGGAACACCCGCTGGACCCTGCTGCTGTTGGTGCCCTGAGACTGCGGCCAGGTGCCAGCCCGTCCCAGAAAAAGTCCGCGAGACAGTGTAGCAGCAGCGTCTCAGGGATTATGGAAAATCCCAACACACATCTGGCACCTGGCTTCACCCTTAATGACCTTGACCCAGCACCGGCGAATGTGGCCGCCTTCCGGGGTCTGCTGGGACCAGGTGGCTTCAACAGTCTCTCCCAAATGCCCTTCCAGCAGTGGAACCGCTTTTCCCCGTGTGGCCCGAGAACCTCGCAGACCCCCCTCTGTTCCTGGGGATTCGCCCTTCCCACCAGAGCACTGCCAGGTATGGAGCTGTGGAGCTGCAGCCTTTGCGCTCCCCTTGTTTACAGTCTTAATGGAATTTAAACCCTCTCCTTTCTCCTTTCTCCCTTTTTAGTTTAGTCCCTGTGGCCGTTTCCAGTTTTCCACTTTCTCTCTAGCTGCTTTCGGGAAGGGGTGCTTTTCCCGTATTCTCCCTGCCTCCCCAGTCTCTGTCCTCTCTCCGCCCTCAAAAGCGGTTCTCTACCTTTTGCGGCTTCTTGCTCCCCAAATTCACCTGTCTGCGCCGCATACCGCTAAATTCTGTGGTTCAGGTCGTGCAGATTGTTGTGTTAATCCTCCAATCGGTTTTCTAGATATGTAGGATGGTTTAGTGTTGGTCTGGCTGTATTTCACGGGCGTGAGACACACAAAAAGCTTCCATGCTGTTCAGCCATCTTGGATCCTCCCCCTACCTTCTGTTCTGCCCACTTTTTAAAAAAAAATTTTTTTTTTAACGTTCATTTATTTTTGAGACAGAGAGAGACAGAGCATGAACAGGAGAGGGTCAGAGAGAGGGAGACACAGAACCCGAAACAGGCTCCAGGCTCTGAGCTGTCAGCACAGAGCCCGACGCGGGGCTCGAACTCACGGACCGCGAGATCATGACCTGAGCCGAAGTCGGCCGCTTAACCGACTGAGCCACCCAGGCGCCCCTGCCCATTTTTTAATTGGATTGTTTTTTCGGTGTTGAGTTGTACAAGTTCTTTATATATTTTGGATACTAACCCTTTATTGGATATGTCATTTGCACATCTCTCCTCCCATTCAGCAGGTTGTCTTTTAGTTGTGCTGATTGTTTCCTTAATCTTTGACAAAGCAGGAAAGAGTGCCCAACATAAAAAGACAGTCTCTTCAAGAAATGGCGTTGGGAAAACTGGCCAGCCACATGCAAAAGAATGTAACTGGACCACTTTCTCTCACTCTACACAAACATAAACTCAAAAATGGATTAAAGACCTGAATGTGAGACCTGAAACCATAAAAACCCTAGAAGAGAGCACAGGCAGTAATGTCTCTGATATTGGTGTTAGCAACATTTTTCTAGATATGTCTCCTGAAGCAGGAGGGAAAAAAATCAAAAATAAACTGTTGGGACTACATCAAAATAACAAGCTTCAGCACCGTAAAGGCAGTGTTTTTTTAATGATCTTAATACTTTCAGACCATGACGGCATGAAAATAAAGGGCAAAAATTAAAGTAAAACGCCTGGAAGAACAGAACAAGTGTTGTGACGTTTTTCATAAATTAACTGCACAACAGCTAAGAGTTATCACTGAACAGCCTATGGTGTAGGTAGAGCATTCTAATTTTAAATTCCTTCAAATAAGATATGGGCATTGAAAATACAGGTCCAGAATCAATTTATTTCATGGAAAGATAATTCAAATCAAACCTTTAATTGTTGGAAATGCAGAAGGGTTAAAGCCATCTAAAAATACAGAATAACTGTCTTCATTTTGCACAAAGGTTAAGAAAGAAGATTCTGAGGTTGCTGAAGCGCTTGCCAATTTTTGACACCCCCTGCTTTCATTCCTGTCAATAATCCCGTGAGACATTTTTTTTTAACAGTGTTTTGAGACAAAGCATAAGAATGGTTAGATTCGAGTATTCACTGACAGTAGAACTATTCTCATATTAATGTAAATATTAACCAAAAAAGAGCAAACTTTAACTCCAGATGTGTCCAGACATTTATAGGCCTTTCCTGTGGGTTATCACTGCGTACTAATAATTTTTGTTTAATCCCAGGTGAGGAAGTACAGAATGTTACAAACAGAACAATGATTGTCTATGTTCAGGGCCTGTAAACTCACTTCTAGCGAACAATGTGTGTGTGGAGACATTCTCCTTCTTGTTGTTTCTGTTCTGATTTTTGAAATTATATTTATTGCAATAATAACAATACATGCAGTAAGTTATTACAGTACATGTATTGCAAGAACTTACATTTATTGAAATGTTCTTTTATGTCTGTTGGATCTAATAATAGAAATAGGATTGATCATTTGTACGTTTTCAAAGGACATCAAGAGTTGGCACACACACTTCAAAAGAAAGTGTTTTCACCAGGGGGCGACTGGGAAGTGTTGCTCTGAAGGATGTGGTTGCCAGGAGGGAGGTGGAGGGCAGCCCCCCGGGTTCTGTTGGCAGGTAGGATGGGGTGGATGTCGCCTTTTGTATGTGGTAACATCCTTTCTCCAATGTAAGTTTCCCTCGCGTTTTGGATTCTTCTGTTTTCTCCAAAATCACTTTCTCTTTAGTGGGCACAGTGGTAAACCATCTGGCATCCCTGGCTTGGTGCCCAGAAAGCATCATTCCGAGGAGTAAATGATCCCAGCTTGAGGGGCGTGCTGTCGCCCCCTAGTGGCGGGAGACGCACTGCCACTCCATCACCAGGGGGATGGCCTTCCTCTCTCATTGTTCTGCAGCCAGAAAAACCCATGTCCCTTCTGATAAACATGAAAACCCCACACTCGTATCCTCCCCTCTTCCGCCCAAGGATTCTTGGGAATCATTGAATTTGCTCCATATTTTCGTCAGGTGAGATTTGGTCCAAACCTCCTTGAAGGTCGTAATACAAAAACAACAATAAAAATTGTTTTCGTTTGTCAAATACAGATAATACCGGAGCCTTGAGTGTGCTTATGTGAGCAGCTACCTCACTTACAAGAGTCGTATTCCCTTATGGGGACACACCTTCCTGATTGCCCATTGGTATTCCAGGTCACGCTGAAGGTCCCTTGAACAATCCTGGGGACTTATTATTTTTAAAAAATGTGTATTTATTTATTTTGAGAGCGAGAGAGAGAACAGGAGCGCGTGTGAGTTAGGGAGGAGCAGAGAGAGAGAGAGAGAGGGAGAGAGAGAATCCCAAGCAGGCTCCGTGCTGCCAGCGTGGGATGGTGACCTGAGCCGAAGCCGAGTGGTTTTCTTATTATTTTACATTGTGGGGTATAAAGTGCAGTGATGTTCGCTTTTCATTGCTCTTGCTTCTCTCCCTTCCCTCCCTCTCTCCCTCCTCTTTCTATAGCTCGCCCTCGACCTGTCTGGTCTTGGGGACGGACCGTGATGTGCATCGTGATCCTGTAGCACCGAGTGCGTACAGGCAAGTCAGGACAGCCACCTGGGTCACCTCCTGTGATCCACGTGCCAGTGGGAGGTGGGAGGTGAGTGCGTGGAGGAGGTGGGTGTGCAGGGAGCAAATGAAGCCCCACAGCTGCTGGCCGCTGGGCTTCAGGGAGACCCCAGTCCGCCCCTGTTACCCTACGGTCTCCTGGGAAGCAGTGCCCGTGGCTCTATTTCCCTCTCCGTTTGTGTAGGGAAGGAAATGAGATGATACAGGGAGGGGCTGTTTGAAATGGGGAGGCACTCGTGGTGTTACTGTCCTGGAATGCTCTTACCCCGTCCCGTTTGGGGGAGGGCTTTCTCTGTTTGCTTACTGCTGGGGGCTCATCTACAGAAATATCCGAGCAGGGGATATCCGGAGAAGGCACGGGGGGGGGGGGGGGGGCGCGGGCAGGAGCAGGTGCCTAGAGCACACCCGTGCTGATTCAGGAGTATCCGGCTTAGGTGAAAGTTGGTGTCGTGAGACTGGGGCTGGGGCTCCTTGGCTTTGACGTTGACCTCTGCCCGCCCACTGCAGCTGGGCTGCCCCTGGGGCAGCCCACAGGTCATCACCTTCAGCTATGACTCTGGGCAGGTAAGTCAGGACACAAGACGCCACTTTCCCCTCTGCTCCCCTTGGCAGCGTGCGCTTGAGGTCTGGGAGCTGCACGGGGCCGTCTACACGCACGGCTCCACCACCGGTCTGTGTTCCTGCCCCAGGCGGACAGGCTGAGGTGTCTGAAGCGAACGTGCCAAGGACCTTGACGAGTTCTGGCTGCACAGGCGCGTCCTGCCAGGCGGAGCAAAGATAGCAGGAAACTTCGCGGAGAATTTGGCGAGAAGTCCAGTAGAAGTGATCCTTGATGCCCCTCCTCCACCTCCTCCCGGCCTCTTTATTTATCCATTTTTAACGTCTAGACATAACGGACATTTTTACAAAGGCTACACGTTGTATTTGCCAGGTTTTGATTGAAGCATGATTTGCAGGACATGAAAAGCACAGATCCTGAACGTCCAGTAGGATGAGTTGACAAATGCGTTTCACCTCTGTCACCCACATCGCCATAAGATATGGGATGTCTCTACCGAGCCCCGAGCTTCCCCTTCGACTCTCTGCAACTCACTACCCACCCGGCTGGATTCTGCTCATGAGCTGGCGGTGAGGTCAGGACAAGTCCCTAGCAAGGCAAAGACCCTACGTTTCGTAATCTGATCAGTGTGTTCCTATATTTTACTACCAGTAGTTCTGAACTGTCAGCTCACACAGCCTTCTATTGTGGTTTCTTTTTCTTTCTTTTTTTAAATTTTTTTAAATGTTTTTATTTATTTTTGAGACAGAGACAGAGCATGAGCAGGAGAGGGGCAGAGAGAGACGGAGACACAGAATCAGAAGCAGGCTCCAGGCTCTGAGCTGTCAGCACAGAGCCCGATGAGGGGCCCGAACTCATAGACCATGAGATCATGACCCGAGCTGAAGTCGGACGCTTAACCGACTGAGCCACCCAGGCGCCCCGGTTTATTTTTCAATAATAATTCCCTACGACCTTTGGTGCAACAGTGGGCATTAGCCCCCCAGGAAGAGCGAACCCTGTTCCCTGGCTCAAGACAGGGAGGGAGGCACATGTGATCTGTCTTGTGCTTGGCCTAGTTCAGGGACTCCATGAATTTCCTTGAAACAGTGACTAAGAGTCAACGCTGGGAACAAAGAAGGGCTTAATCATTTACTGGGCTCAGACCTTGTGGCTCACCTCCAGAGGTGAGAGGCAGAGAGAGTCAGAGGCATCGCCCGGACGGCAAGCAGGAGTCCCCGCTTGTGCAGCACGAGCATGGAGTCTGGGAAGGGTGAGAAGGCTGTGTTTGTCACGTGCTGGTGAGCCGCTGAAGTGAGGCGGGTGGTCTCCTGCCCTCACACAGAGGAGGGTCTGCTGCTTGGACACCTGGGGCCTGGCTGACCCTGGAGGGTCTGTCCCTACTCCAAACGCTTTCGTGTATGAGCCCACCAGACCAGAGCCCACAGCCCAGCCACCTCCACCATCAGACTCTCACACTCGGGGCCACTGTGCACCTGCTGTATTAACCCCAGGTTACGGGCCAGACAAGGAGGGTCCTGAAGCCCACTGGTTATTCAGACCACCCAGTCCTAAACCTGTGTCGCCCACCTCACCCACTCCTTCCCGTGGGAACCACCACAAAAACCTGTGCCCACAGTCCCCTGCACCTCTGCCCACTGACTGGCCCTGCTCCCCTCATGGCACAAGGGATGCCCTCTTCCTTTTGGGAATAGTAATAAAACTCAATTTACGATGGCACTCATCTCCTGATCAGTTGACCTCATCATTCCTGAATAATAATAAAACCTACCTTTTAAAAACATGGATGGAAACCAACTATTCATTTGCCCCTGGTTCCCCCACTTTGGAAGGGCTGGAGCTCAGGGGGAAGCTGTGACTGGTACACATTCTGCTCCAGGGAACAGCAGCATAAGGTTTGTGGAGGTGGCCGAAATCGTGGCCGAGGAAAGCCCTGTGCCGGACAAGTAGCTGAGGGCAGCCGTCTCCTGGGACTCTCTCCAGTGGGTGACGGAGGCCGGAGAGACTTTCCCAGGAATGGGCTATTCCCACTTAGCTCTTAAAGGCAGAGACAGCAGAGAAAACCACAGAAGGATGAGTAGTCAAATTCTGGTTAAAACGGCCGTGGGACTTTGTGGGCTTTACACGTTCTTCGAGGAGCTCCGGGTCCGAGGCAATACAGCAGGTGGCAGCAGCCATGATGATGTCATAGTAGTGACAGTAACAAACACTCAACACAAGCATTCTGCCTGCCCTGTGCCAGACCCGTGCTAACACCACCCCCCTATGGTGGTAACTCGTTACTACTGTTAATAGTAACTAGGTGCTATATGATTCCCTTTTACGAGGAGGGAAACAGAAGCACAGAGATGCAGTGATCTGTTCAAGCGCACACAATGAAGGAAAAGCTGGGCTCTGAGCCCAGAATGGTGCCATCCGCTTGTCTGCTCTGGAAGATCGGGGCTCCTCACACACAAGGCTTAGTCTGTGCTCACAATTTTAAACATTTGAGTCCAAACTTCAGTGGAACGAATGGAGAATTGCTAAATGGCTTTAATCCTCAAGTTTTTAGACTTGCTTTTATCTTGAAAAGCTTGTGGGGCTGGCCCACGATGCCCGGGGAACATGTTTCAACAGAATTGCAGGGTAGAGCCATGTAATATGAATGTGGAATTTCAACAGGGATGTGGTCCCTTGAGCAGGTAGACGGTCCCGGCTGGGACCATCTCTGCCCTCACAGAAGTTGGAGGCTGTGGAAGCAGGACTGAACAAGGAGACACATAAACAGGACCATTTCAGATGCCGGCCAAGTGTCCTGAAGGAAACAAGCAGAATGATGTGATAGAGGATCCTGGGTGTGCATGCACATGGCACTTAAGGTCCCATGAATTTTTTTTTAAAGTTTGTGTATTTTGAGAGCAAGAGAGAGACAGTGTGTAAGCGGGAGAGGGGCAGAGAGAGAAGGAGGGGGAGAGAATGAATCCCAAGCAGGCTCCATGGTGCTGTCTGCACAGAGCCCGATGTGGGGCTCGAACCCACGAACCGTGAGATCTTGACTTGAGCCGAAATCAAGATCAGACCCTCAAACCACTGAGCCACCCAGGCGCCCCAAGGTCCGATGAACTTAAGTCAATATATGGAGAATTCCTCCCTAAATGAATACTTGGCTGCTGGCTGGCAGGCGGGAGAAGGGAAGTCTAGGGGGACCTACTGTGCACACGTGGTCAAGGACGGGAGACTTTCATCCTGCAGCACAAGGTGTGTAAATTTCGGCACCCAGGGTGGTCCAGGAACTCCAGCAAAACCCGGTCCCATCTGGAGGGTCCCAGTCCTTCCTTCCAACATGACTGGTAATTTACACCTTGTCCGCAGGCCGCTCTAACGTAGGATGCCCCAAACGGAGCCAGCACCTTACTTCCCAGATCTCTTGCCAGCTCTTTCCCCAAGCCCCAGGCTTCATGGAGGACGTGACCACACACCTGGGTATGAGTCACCATCGATGCCTTTCTGTCTCTCACCTCCCAGTTCAAGCCATGACTGATTCCTGTTCATCGTGTCTCCTGGTGGTTCTGGGATCTGTCCCAGCCTCCCCATCTGTAAGGGACAGACTCTACTACCTAGTTGGGAAGTTTGTCTTGCAAGAACCATTGTACTTTGTAGACTAACTCGGGTATTTCTGGATTAAAGGCTTAAATAATGTTTGTCTGTCACTGTAGAACTTGTGAAAAGCATTTGGAGGTAAGGAGGACGGAGGCAGGACAGCACTTCCCCGGGAGAATTTTTGGGAGAGTCTGTGGTAGTGGTGTGGGCATGTTTCACGACTCCTGGAAAGGCGGCACCCTTAAGCAGCACCCCTTTCACGTTGCACATGCTGTTGGACTATAGACTCTTCCTGAAGAATTTGCTCTTGTCCAAAGCCAAGGCCAGTGCTCTGAATTGAGCGGTGAGGCCCCTGGGTGACGGCATCTGTATTAGCAAGCAGAGCTGCATAACAAAGTCCCAGAGACTGGGGGGCTTAAACAACAGAAGTTTATTTTCTTGAAGTTCTGATGGAGGTCTGGGGTTGCAGTCTTGACAGGGCTGTTTCCTTCTGGGAACATTGAGGGAAGGATCTGCTCCAGGCCTCTCTCCTTGGTTTGTAGGCGACCGTCTTGCCCCCAAGTCTGCACATGCTTTTCCTTCTGGATGTGTCAGTGTCCTAATCTCCTCTTAGAAGGACAGCAGCCATATTGGATTAGCACCCACCCTGATGGCCTCATTTTAACTTAATTCCCTCTTCAAAGACTGTAAGTAGTCACATTATGAAGTGTTGGGAGTTAGGACTTCAACATATGAATTTGGGGAGAACACAATGTAGACCACAAGAGTATCCTCGAGGAAACCCTGGTGGCCGGTGTGGCTGGAACAGAGCAACTGAAGTAGAGAGGCGGGAGGTGAGGCCAGAGGTAGCTATGAGCCAGTCTCACAGTCCCTACAGCTTGTGGTGATTACTTGAGATGTGAAGAGGGATGGGAAACCATTTTAAAGTTTTGAGGAGGGAAGTGATGTGATCTCACTGTGCCTGCTGTGTGGGAGATGGGCAACAGTGGCCCCCAGTGTCAGCCCGGAGAGCAGTGACGGTAATTACGGCAGCCCAGGTGAGAAGTGATGGCAGTGGCAGGTAAACGTCCAATTCAGGGTTTATTTTGCAGGTAGAGGCAGTGGCACCTGCCGATGGAGAACGTGGGATGAGAGGCATTAGAAAAATATTTTTTGGTCATGCCCAGCTGTGGGAGTGGTGGCTTCATAGCCTGAGATGTGGCCTCCAGGGGAGGGGTGAGCTGGGGAGACGCAGGGCCAGGAGTTTACTTTCAGGCACCAGGAGTGAGATTCTCAGGACTGTAATCAGAAAAGGTGTGCTCGAGACTGGAGTTCAGCGGGGTGGCTGGAGCTGATGATACAAATGTGTAAGTCATTCCAAAATTGACCTTCTGGGGGCACGTGAGTGGCTCAGTTGGTTAAGTGTCTGACTTCAGCTCGGGTCATGATATCATAGTCTGTGAGTTCGAGCCCTGCGTAGGGCTCTGTGCTGACAGCTCGGAGCCTAAAACCTGCTTCGGATTCTGTGTCTCCTTCTCTCTCTGCCCCTCCTCCACTTGTGCCCTGTCTCTCAAAAAATAAATAAATGTAAAAAAAAATTCAAAATTGACAGTCTTTAGCACCCTAAATTCGAGAAAGGTTATCTAGGCAATGAAACTTGTTAGAAAAGATTGACATTTGAATGATATTTGATCAGTGCCCGAATGTATTGTACGGACTTTGGGGTTCAGAATTTAATATTCAAGGACATTGTGGGGGCTGAGAACTTTTGGCAGGCTGTATAGAAGTCCTCAGTGGTTGTCACCTGCTGCCTGGTGACCTATTCCTACCCAGGGGGAAACTGTATATTAACATCTTCCCAGAACTCCATTTCCGCTCTGTTCCTCCCCTACCCTAGTAACGTCTCATTTAGGTAAACCAAGGGCAACACCCTAATTCTGAGACTTCTCTGCAGATTAGCAATTCTGGGAGAGACTAAGTCAGAGCCTGGACGGCCTGCACACTTCCTGCAAGGTGGAAAGCAGGCAATTTTTCTATTTTTTCCCAATCTACTTTGTGAAGTAGCCTCTTTCCGTCTTCAAGCCAAGATGCTATAGCGAGGTGAGCGGTTTGTCCCTGGGTGAATTCAAACTGTCTTTATGTTTCCTAAACATTTTTATTGGGCAAAATAAAAGAGGAACAGTCTTATTTGCATCATAATAAACTCGGTGTAGGTGGCAGGGGACGTTCTCCTTGACGCTTCTGGCTTCCTGACTGTTCAGGCTCCACACCAGATCTGCGCCCCATCCCCAGACTTCTGCGGGAAGCAAGATCAGAGTGTGAATCTACTCATGGGGATTGGAGAAGACCCCAGGGGTTGTCCCATAACCGCTGCTGAGGCTCAGAGAAGGGAGCTGACCTGCCAGGTCCCATTATGGGGAGAGGGAGCGTGAGCCACATGATCAGAATCGGTGCTGTCGCGTACTAGCTTTGAGACCCTGGGCAAGCCCCTCAACCTTTCTGTTTCTTGGTTTCCAAATTCTCAAAAGAAGGATACAGACAATAGTGTGTCTATGATAAGGTAGCTCCTTCACAGGATCATTTGAGGATTACAAGAGATAATGGTGGTGAGGTTCTTAGCACAGCTGTGGCATCCTGATGGTAGCCCTGGAGGCTCTGTCATCATTTTAGGAGACTTTTGAGGTCTTTGTGCCCCAGCTGCGACGTTCTTGCACACACCATCCTTCTGTGAGTTGTACTGAGATCTAATCCCTAAAGGCAGGGCTCCCTACACATGTATTAGGGTGGTGTTCTGGCCACAGGCTATGCAGTCGGCCAGGCCAGTGCTGCTGTTCCACATTGTATAAATGACACCTGCCCTTGTCACTCTACTGTGTGACAGGATCATAGCAGTGGGCAGAAGCCTAGCGTGGGCCCTAGATACTGACTTGGGGCTTAGGAAGTTCAACATAATTCGCATACCTCCAGTGACGCATCCTTATTCAAATGCCAGAATTCTGTGTAACACTAAGAATGATACAACAAAATAAAAGGATGTATGGTCTCTGCTCTTGGTTCATTCACTATTTGTTTTCGTTTGACTTCCCAGAAACATTAGGAAATAAATCATTTGGGATGTCAAAGATTTTTGGATAGGTGGAAGTCTATCCCTGAGAATTGAATTTCAAAGACTTAGTCGTAACATTTTTGTGTGGAAAACTGGATGGGTTACAGTTTCATTTCAATTTCTTCTTAAATAGACACCACTGTATGTTAATTCAACTTTTTCTTGTACAATTAAATAATTATTATGATTATACATTATTGTTCTATTGATGCGTAGGGTTCTGTGTCCCTATAAAGATAGTCTCACGGGGTGCCTGAGGGGCTCAGTCCATTGAGTGTCTCACTCTAGATTTAGGCTCAGGTCATGATCCCAGGGTCATGGGACCCAGCCCCAAGGTGAGCATGGAGTCTGGAGCTGAGTAAGATTCACTTTCTCTCTCTCACTCTCAAAAAAAAAAAAAAAAAAGTCTCACAGCAATCATCTTTCTGAGTTCTTAGGTCTGTTCTGCATATCGTTTGGAAGGAGGCACAGAGAGAGGAAGACAGAGAATCCCAAGCATGCTCCACACTGTCAGCATGGAGTCTGACGTGGGGCTCAAACCCACAAAACCATGAGATCATGACCTGAGCTGAAACCAATAGCTGGATGCTTAACCAACTGAACTACCCAGGCACCCCTATTCTGTATATTGGTCTATTTCCTTCATATCTGTGCTCACAGACACTGCTTGCTTCAGGTAGAACAGCTTAAAATCTGCTTAAATGTGCTTTAAAGAAGTGTTTGAAACTTTATGTTGTCCACCTTCTCTGTCTTTTTCTATGGTTCCTGATATTTGTGACATTCTTAGAACAATCTACCCTATATCAAGATCACAAAGGTATCTTAATTGATTTTTTTCTTTACATTTGAACCTCTGTGATAATTGGAGTCTATTTGGATAGAAGGAATGCATTGGGAATCACGTTTTGTTTTTCCGGTCAGATGTTTACTCGGTTTCCTTAAACTAGTGATTAACATGTCTGAATTTCCCCCTTTGCTTTCAAATGCTGAATTCTCACCTACGTGGCTGAAATTCTATTCCTTTTGTTTTCACTAAAGCACCTCTTTCTTCACTCTTCCTCACTGTTTAACTTCTGTATGGTAGCTATTCTTTTAAAATATATCCGGACAAGCCTCATCACCCTCCTTTTTATTATGCTCCTAGCTAGGGTCATAGTTCTATCTAGTTCCCAATGAACTAAAAGAAATGACACTCAAGCCGTTTTCAGAAAACTCATTTGGATTTTGATTGGATTGAATTAAATTTATATATTCATGTGGGGAATAGGTAGTTTATAATATAATGTCTCTTTAACATCGAGGAAATTGTGCCCCTGACGCGTAAGTGTTCTTTATTATCTGCAGGATAGTTATATCCTTTTATCCATCCAAGTTATGCAAATGTATTTTATGCATGTTGTAGGTATTTTATGGATTTTATGGTTGTCGTTAGATGTGGTGGTGTAATTTGGTTTGGGACTTGATTTGCTACTGTGATTGGGACGTTTTGTGTGTATGGGAAGAGGCTATACCCGCAGACACAGAAATTGAAATATTTGATTTATAAAAAATTTTCAGCCTCTGTAGATTTAGACTGGGTAAGTTGGAAAAGCTTGACAAGACCTAATGGCGGTGGGTACATGGAGAAAGACAAACATTAATGCTCTCCCAGTGGGACTGTGAATTCATGCAAATTTTCCTATGGAGCCTTTGACTATACACATATTTATAATATGCATACCATTTGACTTAGCAATACTAATTCTAGAAATTTATCCAAAGGAGTATACTGGACAGTTCACAAAAAGTATGTCCAAATATTCATCATGTTATTGCGCATAACAATAGAAAGTTGGAACTAATGTAAGTATGTGTCAGGAGATTTATTAAATAAATCATGATATAGTCTTAGGATGCAATTTCTTGCAGCCATAGAAATGGTAATGTGTCTAAATGTATATGCATACATTTACATATCTACATGGAGAATTGTCCTGGATTGGTTATTGAATGAATAAAGCAGGTCTTGATCAGCATATATTCTGTGATACAACCCGGAAAATGTGTGTATAAATATGTTCTGTGTCTGGAAAGGTGTTAAACATCTAATTGGGATTTCAGTCCACTTACACTCTCTTTTTCATACTCTCCTAACTTTTATACTTTTTAAAAAAGCTTGAATCATTTTAAACTCTCTTCCACTCCCCCTTCCCCCCCCACCCTATTCCCCCAGAATTAAGTTATATCATTGTAAAAACAATAAAAAAATTAAAAGTTGCTAATGTGTCCTAAAGCAAAGTGCTGGAAATAAAGACTAGCTTGGAATAACATTTAGGTCAAAATAAATAGTCCCTAGAGGGCACTTTTCTCCCCTAACTCACAATAGCTATTGTTTAAACTTGCGTTCTAGGCAATGGACTGACGACTTTTAGATGACTGATGTCATTCAGACTCAGGACTGGCTGAGTCAGGTGGTATATTGTTTCCCCTTGCAGGAGCTGGAGGGTGCCCACAATTGTGGGGTGCAGCACACAGCAGGTGGGGCAGAGCAAGCTTGCGTGAGGGGAGCCCCACTCAAAATACCAGTGGGGAGTGTGTGGCCTTCCACATCCACTTTTTCTACAACCCAGTTTTCCTGCTTCTCCTGTCTGGAAACAGCCTTCATGTCCAGCAGCACGAGATTTAGAAAGCATTTTTATAGAGGGGATCGTTCAACTCCTGGTTTCAGGGTTGTGAGTTCGAGTCCCACATTGAGAGATTACTTTAAAAAATAAAAATCTTAAAAACACATGTTCTAGAAATTGATAAATTACATGTACAGTTTTCATAGAAAAAGTCCTAGGAATGGATGATGTGAAAATTTATTTTGTTAGTAATTTTCAAAATTGAAAAAGCTATGCAAATACCGCCTGAGTAGGCATAGCGGCCCCAACTGGGCTTAAAATATTAAACATAAGGCAAATCGATCTCAGATCCTTCTTTTCATTTTTCTTGTTTGTTTTATTTCTTCCATTTCTTTTCTTATCACAAAAGCAATTCATGCTTAACATAGGAAAGAAATGTGAAAATATACATTGAAGGAGAAACCTGAGAACCACCTGTAACCCAATCCTTCCAGGAGGACTATTATTTCATGAATATTCTGTTGGAACCTGTTTTGTATATATTTATTATACTTAAGTAAAAGCGACATCTTACTATTTATGCTCTTTTGTGACCAGTGATGATTTATCTGCTGCATTTTCTTTTATTGGATGTTTGGTTTGTATCTTTAAAAAAAAATTGCTCTGTCAGTTGGTTAAGCATCTGACTCTGGCTCAGGTCATGATCTCACAGTTTGTGGGTTCGAGCCCTGTGATGAGCTTTCTCCTGTCACCACAGAGTCTGTTTCGGATCCTCTGTCCCCCTCTCTCTCTGCCCCTCCCCTGCTGTCTCTTTCTCTCAAAAATAAACATTAAAAACATAAATTGAAAAATTGCTCTGATTAAAGTTAGCACAGGGAAATGAAAGCAATAAAAGGGCAAAGGGGGAATTAAAAAACAGGAAAAAACTTAAAATTCTGAAAAACTAACGAAAATGGTTATAAAACCCAGGTAAGATGATGACGCTAATGATAAAACTAATCGGTAGCGCACCAAAGTTACCAAGACTGGGCAAACCAGAGACTGGGGAGATTTGTTTCTGACAAATTAATGTTTAAAGCTGCTTGGTTTTGTTCACATTGCTTCTCTCTCTCCCTCTCTCTGTAAAATATATTATATGCTCTGGGGCGCACTCTCTGGCTCCAGAAGGCTCAGAGTCTACCTGGCAGGAAGACTCGTTTTCCAGGAGGGGCCCCCCAGCTTCAGAGAGTAGACTCTCCCTCGTCTGTAAGAGGCCAAGAGAGTCTCCCTTCTCCCCATCCTCATCCTCTCTCCACTCTGGCGTCACTATAGCAGCCAACGTTGTTTCGTTTGTTTGTTTTTAGCATGACTCTGTTCTGGGGAAGCTCGGCCTTCTCCAAGGAGTGCTCACTGAGTTCAATGTGGATTGGGGGCTCTGGAGGGAGCCACTCTCCCCTCTCCCCACACAGGCCCAGCCTCTCCCTCCTGGCCCAAGAAGGCCCAGAGGAAGCCTGGAGGCATGCTGAGGCAGCTGGGGAATGCACTGTCCACCCCCACACCCTCGGCCTGCCCACACCAACGAGGTCTTAAAGATGTGCAAACATCAGGGGCACCCTTGAAGGGGAAGATGAGTCATTGCTGGCTCGGGCCTCCAGGTGTGTCTGGGGAGCATCAGGCGCTCCAGCTTGGGTATGACATTGCTTATAGTCCCGCTCCTGACACGTCTGCTTCACTTTCTCCCAGCTTCATTATGTCGCTGAAGGAAGCCGATGGTGGTCACGTGTGGCTCTGGAGTTCTCAGGGAGACTGTCAGAAGAAATATCCTGCCTCCACACTCTATCAAGAAGGCTTCTTTTGTTCTGATAACTGTGTGGGCTCCAGCAGCAGGTGTGTGGGTGAAGAGCGTCTCTGGTATCAGACTTGGATATCTGGCAACCGGAGATAGTAGCAGGCCTAGCCAAAGCTAGACTTACAGGTATGCCAAGTAATGGCATCTTCCCAGCTCCAACAGCCCTGGAGAATTCTGGAAAGAGGCAGGCAATCCAGGAAGTCAGTGTCTGGTTTCTCCAGCATACAGGGACCTGGCCACTGCACTGCTGATGGGGCCAGACCCACCATTTCCAGAGATGAACCGGCAGGTGTAAAGAAAGGCTCAGGTTTCAAGACACGGTGGAAAAGATCTGAGAGTGATCTTGAGGCTTGGTTTGGCGATCAGCATGGCATGACTCTGAGCCCCAAATTTTGGGGTCTGAGGCTTTTGAAAATAACGTTGAGAGAATATTTTTTTTTATTGTAAGGGAAATAAACCAAAGACAGCATATAAAAATGCAAATAAAAAAAGCAGTAACAACTTTAAATCTAACTACACGGCAGCTCTGTGGATAAGAAAAAAGGAAAAATGTATTTCTTCAACAAATGTTTATTCAGTTTCTAGTTTCCTCTATATTCCAAACACAGTATTAAGCACTGGGGATACAGCAGAGAACAAAAAGGACAAAAGTGCCTGCCATCACAGAGCTTACATCCCAGTGTGTGGGAGAGAGGGAGACAGGAAGACAAGCATGGATGAGGAAATCATCAAATAGTGTTATGAGATGAATGGCATCCCCCAGAATGCTTATGTTGAAATCCTAACCCCCAGGACCTCAGAATGTGACTGTATTTGGAGATGGGGCCTTTAAAAGGTGATTAAGTTAAAATGAGGCCAATAGAGTGGGTCTACCCCATTATGAGTGGTGTCCTCATGAGGAGAGGAAATATGGCCACAGGAAGAGATATGAGCACACAGAGAGAAGGCCATGTGAGGACCCCACAAGAAGGTGACTATCTACAAGACAAAGAGAGTGGTCTCAGGAGAAACCAATCTTACGGCACCTTGGTTTTAGATTTCTAACTTCCAGAACTGTGAGAAATACATCCCTATCGTTGAAGTTACCCAGTCTGTGGGACTTTGTGATGGCGGCTCTAGAAAACGAATGCAAATAGTTTATAAGATGTTAAGTGTAATGGAGAATAGGGAACAAGGTCAGGGGTATGGGGCCATGCACATCTGTGGGGGAAGTATATTCCAGAAGAGGGTGCCAAGGCCCAGGGTGGGAGGGGGCAGGAGGCAGGTGAGGAGGGCGAGAGCAGCCAAGTCAGAGCTGTATGTGCAAAGATTTTGGATTTGCTCTGAGTGAATCCATTTTGGTAATTAATAAAAGTCCTTTTGGTTTTCTTTATTGGGTTTATGAGATAGTAAGTTAACTAGATGGATGATAGATGATAGACAGGTAGATGATAGATTACATCACATTTAAGAAAATTTGACTTAGGGGAGCCTGGGTGGCTCAGTTGGTTAAGCGTCCAACTCTTGATTTTGGCTCAGGTCATGGTTCTTGGGATCGAGCCCTGCATCAGGCTATGTGCTGACAACATGGAGCCTGCTTGATATTCTCTCTCTCTTTCTCTGCCTTTCCGCTGCTCACGTACACCCTCTCTCACTCGAAAGAAAGAAAGAAAGAAAGAAAGAAAGAAAGAAAGAAAGAAAGAAAGAGAAAGAAATTTTGATTTCTATATTGAATTTATAAATCTCTGAATATGCTATTCCTTTGTATTTATAAAAACCTTATTTTGTGTCCTCACTAAATTTTAAATTTTATTCATATGCTTCTTACACATCCATTATTAAGTTTCTAAATATTTTCTGTGTTAATATTGTAAATGACCTCTTTTTCCACTGTAATTTTAAAGAAACCAATTAACCTTCTTCTCTGTCGGTTCCCTATTGTGCACAATGCTCTAATTACCAATTTTCACTATAGCCTTTACTACCCAGTTTTACTTGAGAATATCACTTTTCTTTCACTTAGGTGTGTGTTCATTGATTCGTCATGTTGACATGATGTCTCCTGATTTCCAGCTATAAAAGCAGGGAGGTGGGGGAGAGCATCAGACAACATTTCCTTCCCTTCCTTCCCATCATTCACTAGTTGTAGAATTTCACATTTCATCCTCTGTAACATTTGCAGTGGGTTCTACACCTGTCCTCACTCTGTGTTCTTCTATGGTTCTTCCATTACACCAGCTCACCGTTCACTCCAACACCTGTACCCTACACTGCATCCTTCTTGCCTTTGGCTGAACTCAGTCCTCCAGCACACTTTCCCAAGTGGAGCTTCTCACTGTAGCTATCCTTCTTGAGTCCTTTTGTGTTGAAAAATGCCCATTGCATTTATAATGGAAGGGCAAGTGTTTGAGTAAAAAACCGTATGGGCTCACATCTCCTCTTCTTGAGGACTTTGCTGGAATTGCTCACCATCTTCTAGTGTTGAAGGCTCCTTTGTACAGGTCTGGGCCTTCCTGATAATATTGGCAACTTGATTGTTTCACCTTACTATCCTGAATATTCTTTATATTAAAAATCCAGGAATTGTATGGAGATATTAATTTGTTATTGATTGTTCTGTGTCAGATTTTCTTAGGATACCACTTCAGTTTAGTAGACTGGAGTCTTATCAGCTGAAAATCCTTTTTAAAATCTTATCCTTAAAGTGTTCCCAATTGCTTCTCAGAGGCACTGATTATGTGAATGCCAACTCCCTTTTCTCTTCCATGTCTGTCATTTCTTCCTGCTCATCCACATGAACTCTGATGTATTTCCATAACATTTAACCCATGGTACTCCATCCTGTTCCATCGTCCTCTGCTCTTTTTCCAAAACTATGCTGTCTCTTCTGTGTGCCTCCATTCTATTGTGGTTTTATTTCCTTCTTTCACTTCCTACCTTCGTTCTATAAGCTCAGATTTCTTATCTTATCTCAAAATACCTTTTCTGAGTTAATGTGTCTCTGATATGTGTTCTATCCCTGTTTCGAAACAAGTAATTTCTTCGTCTTCTTTATTAAGTTATGGAGCTCACTAAGTCAGAATTTTTATCCATTTCATGGTGATATTTTCAGTTGGGGGTTACTATTTTAACATTTTTTTCTCCTGTTCCTTCCTCACTTAAAAAAATTTTTGGGGGGGCGCCTGGGTGGCTCAGTCGGTTGAGCATCCGACTTCAGCTCAGGTCATGATCTCACGGTTCGTGAGTTCGAGCCCCACATCGGGCTCTGTGCTGATGGCTCAGAGCCTGGAGCCTGCTTCGGATTCTGTGTCTCCCTCTCTCTCTGCCCCTCTGCCGCTCACACTCTGACTCTCTCTCTCAAAAATAAATAAACATTAAAAAAAATTTTTTTTGGGTAATATCTTTGGAAAGGTTAGGTTTGGTTTCTGTTTGATGGTGACTCATCTTTGTCCAGGTGAAATATTCTTGGACTATCTGTTTTTAAGAGGCTTTTGTAGAGAGTAGACAGAAGTGGGTTTCAGGGCACCGGGAATCCTCCCTATGACACAAGATTATAGAAATGAATACAATCTTTCAATGGCTAATCCACCAGGATGACATACCATGTGCCATCTTATAATCAGACTCATTACTGCTGCCTCATAACCAGACTGCTTCCTACAAATATAGACTCTCATGTGATTCCTTATTCAACATGTTCCTTCCTCCTTTTTGAAGTGTGGTGCCAGTCTGGGTTCAGAGAATCTCCCACTACCTGCTCACTCACCTGATCCCACTGTTTCAGGTAAAGGACTGTTGGTGTGTCTTTTAGGGTAAAGGCATGATTTACAGAACTGTGCTCTGACAGCATTTTCTGGGGCCTGCATGCACAGGTAGCCTTTCTTGTCTCCCTCTAATCTGGCCACATCATGAATTTGATGACAATTCATTATTATTTATACTATTTTGGAGTAATACATATCTACTAGTTTTTCAGATAATAAAATTTACATCTCTATTTCTTGTTTACTTTTTGTTTTGCTTTTGGGGAGTTCTTGAGAGAGGAAGGGGAGAATCACCATCTTTACTTTCCCACTTTAAAACCAGAAGTTTCAGGGTACCTGGGTGGCTCAGTTGGTTAAGTGTCCAGCTTCGGCTCAGGTCACAATCTCGCCGTTCAGAGTTTGAGTCCTGCGTTGAGCTCTGTGCGGACAGCTCAGAGCCTGGAGCCTGCTTCGGATTCTGTGTCTCCCTCTCTCTCTCTGCCCCTCCCCCACTTGTGGTGTTTCTCTCTCTCTTTCTCTCTCTCTCTCAATCTCTCTCAAAAATAAAAATTAAAAAAAAAAAACCACAGAAGTTTCTGATTGATAATAGTCCTTTACCTGGGCTTCCTGAATCCATCTTACATACTACCACTGAGTTATTTCTAAATTGCATATTTGACAATGTCATCTTGTTTAAAATCCTTCAATGTCTTCTCTTTACATATGGACAAATTCAACCATCCAAGGTTGATTCTATATATCCTACAATATTTTCTTTTTCCTGTACCTCAGCCAAAGGACTCATTTATGATTTCCCAAATTCACATTTAAATCTATGCTTGTAGGGGAGCCTGGGTGGCTCAGTCGGTTAAGCGTCCGACTTCGGCTCAGGTCATGATCTCACAGTCCGTGGGTTTGAGCCCCGCGTCGGGCTCTGTGCTGACAGCTCAGAGCCTGGAGCCTGTTTCAGATCCTGCGTCTCCCTCTTTCTCTGACCCTCCCCTGTTCATGCTCGCTCTCTCTCTGTCTCAAAAATAAATAAATGTTAAAAAAAAAAATTTTAATAAAAAAAAATAAATCTATGCTTGTAGATCTTTGCCCAGAATCTTGCTTTCTCCTGGATGAGCTTCACCACGGCGCCTGCCTCATAAATGTCAACTCACCTCTTAGGACATAGATCAAGGGTTAACTCCATAGCAAAAGGTTTGCCAATTTCTCCCTTCCACGCCCCTACCCCCACAACATAGAGCAACAACTGTCCTTTCCTGTGAGACCCTTTGGGCTTACTACACTTGACAGTCATGAACTGTGACAGAGTTCATCTGTTTAATCGAGCCCAAGGCCCCTCGTGTTCTGAGATTGTATTTTGTTCATTTTGTACCCTGGTTCTGGATAAGTAACTGGCAAACTGTAGGAGCAGAGGGACTGGTTTTCCTGATGAATGGTGCTGAGTCAAGCATACTGTGTCCTTGGAAATGGGGCCAGGAGAGAGGGAGAAATTGAGAATTGGTGAGGGCTGAGGGTGCTCACCTGACTGACTTCTGTCTCTCTATAATTCCTCTCACTTGATTGCTGTGATGCTCCTGTGAATCTGCCCAGAAATTCCAATTCAGTGCTCTCATTTTCAAGATGAGACACTAAGGCCCAGAGCTGAGAAGCTACATGCCCAGGGAGTGTCCCTGGAGCCATAACCCAGGTATTCTGGCTTGTGTTTCTCTTGGTTAATTCAAACTTGACCCATATGTGTGTGTGTGTGTGTGTGTGTGTGTGTGTGTGTGTGTGTGTATGTGTATGTGTGTGTATGTATCTGACTGACTTATTTCACTTAGCATAATATCCTCCAGTTCCATCCATGTTGTTGTAAATGGCCAGATTTCATTCTTTGTCATTACCAAGTAGTATTCCATTGTATATATAAACCACATCTTTTCTATCCATTCATTCATTGATGGACATTTGGGCTCTTTCCATGATTTGGCTATTGTTGAAAGTGCTGCTATAAACATTGGGGTACATGCGCCCCTATGAATCAGCACTCCTGTATCCTTTGGATAAATTCCTAGTAGTGCTGTTGGTGGGTCATAGGGTAGTTATATTTTTAATCTTTTGAGGAACCTCCCCACAGTTTTCCAGAGTGACTGCACCGGTTTGCATTCCCGCCAACAGTGCACGAGGGTTCCCGTTTCTGCACATCCTTGCTGATATCTGTTATTTCCTTAGTTGTTAATTTTAGCCACTCTGACCGGTGTGAGGTGGTATCTCAGTGTGGTTTTGATTTGCATTTCCCTGATGATGAGTGATGTTGAGCATCTTTTCATGTGTATGAGCATTTTCTTTTTAGGTTTACTTATTTTGAGAGAGAGACAGAGAGAGAGCAAGCATGAGTGGGGGAGGGGCAGAGAGGTTAGGAGAGACAACATTCCAAGCAGGCTCCACCCTATCAGTGCAGAGCCCGATGCAGAGCTCGAACCCACAAACTACAGGATGATAGACCTGAGCCAAAACCAAGAGCTGGAGGCGTAACCAACTGAGCCACCCAAGTACCGCAGTGAGCAGTTTTTAATAATATTCCCAAATGATTTTTGTAGTTTTCAACTCAAACTGTTTTTGTCCACTTATTTCCAGTGTACTCCTGTGGAGCACCTGCCCCACACTGGAACACACAGGAACACACCAAAGGCAGCAAAACTCTTCACTCTTCCCGGGTGGACAACTTTACTGACTTTACAGCTCATTCAATGGCTAAAGCTTTGGTCTAGTCGTGGTTTAATGCCTTGTTTCATTATCTGTCTCCCCTCAACATGTGTCTTTTCTTTTTTGCTTCTGCTATGTTTCACTATTTCCTTTTGATTTCCTCCCTTCTGCACAGAGATCTTACTTTTTCCACTTGTTTATCATCTTAGCCCTAACAAAGTCTGACAATTTCATAGAAGTTTGCTCCTCCTTCTTCTCATCTGCTCCATGTCTTCTAGTTCTCACAGCCTCAGTTTCCCCTCTTGCAATATGCTCTCTAAGGCAGCACCCTCCATCTCACCTCACGCCTCCTAAAGGAGGGCGCCTGCTCCGCTCTTGGTGGAGGCAAGTGTCTTCCCCGTGGCCTTCCTGAGAAGCAGTGACAGCGCTAAGTTCTCTGTTCCCTAAAACTTTTGCTGGTCAGTCTCCACTGGGGAAACCACATTCACAAATGCTAATAGGAGAACCTGTCGCTAGCCCTTGGGTGACTGCCAAGGGCTAGCTGCTCCTCTGGAAGTTGCCCACTCAACAGTTTCTCTGGTTCACTAGCGCAATGTGATCAGAATGAGGTCAGGCCATTAGGGGCACCTCCAGGAACAGGTGCTGGAGAATGAAGAAGAGGCTGAGGAAGCTGCCCTGCTGCCCACAGGAGGGAGAGGAGGTGAGTGAGTGCTTGGCAGAGAGCAGACTGGGGAGGATCTGGGAGAGGGCTGTGTGTTCACGACCAAGTTCCCTCATTATCAGGCAGAAGGTCCCATTAACCTTCCCACTCACACTTGATTCCCTTCCCGTGGGCACACGCACACCTCTCCCAAGTGCCTTAGGACCACCCATCTCAGAGCCAAGGCGGGGGGGACTTTGGGATGTCACCTACCCCAGTTCTGTGATTTTGCAGGTGAGGGATCGATGTGATGTGACTCATAAGTCAGAGGCAGAGCCAGGACTTGAACCTAGCATCCCAAATCTCAACGTACCACTTATTTTTCTGCATCATATTCCTAAGACACCCGGAGCTATTTCTGTGGAAGAATTTAGGCTCCATGAAGTGAATTTGCATGGCGGCTAGGAGCATAGGTTTGACTCAGACTTGAGTTGAGTTCCTGCTTGGCCACTGTGTGGCCCTGTTGCCTCATCTGTAGAACACAGTCATTGTGAGAACCTACCTCTAAGGGTTGTCTTAAGGATGAAATGCAGTGATCACGGAGAGCAGGTAGCATAACGCTTTGCTCTTGGCGAGGGCTTGATGCTTGTCACCGGTTACTGGGCCCATCTGGTGTTCATTTTCATATTTACGGCTCTGCCTCAGAAGACCAAAAGCCACCTATCTACATGTATAAGATGATATAGTTCATTTAAACTGACCTACGGGGCGCCTGGGTGGCGCAGTCGGTTGGGCGTCCGACTTCAGCCAGGTCGCGATCTCGCGGTCCGTGAGTTCGAGCCCCGCGTCAGGCTCTGGGCTGATGGCTCAGAGCCTGGAGCCTGTTTCCGATTCTGTGTCTCCCTCTCTCTCTGCCCCTCCCCCATTCATGCTCTGTCTCTCTCTGTCCCAAAAATAAATAAATGTTGAAAAAAAAATTAAAAAAAAAATAATAATAAACTGACCTAAAGTAAGATATCGGGGGCTTGAAGGCCACCTGCCTGGATTCTCCCTCGAAGCAGGAATGTACTGAGTGGTGGGCGGCGAGACCCCTGTCTGAGTGAATTAATTCCCCTGTGTGAAGTGTGAGGTTCAGAGGCCCAGAAGGGAAGGCTCAGGAGAGCCTGGGAAGCATCTGGAGAGAGGTGACCCATTAGCACAGGGAAAAGACATGAATTCCAAGTGTCTATGGTTTGGGAAAGGAGTTTCCTACTCCTACTGAGGCTAAAGTTATTGTCTGCCTGGTTCATCCAGAAGGATTAGATACTGAGGAGACAGAGTAAACAGACCCAGTCTGGAATTTTCAAGACTTCATGGTCTCCTAGGTGAAATATGGGGCAACAGGTAATAGGACATCCAGCTGGTTCATGATGGCAAGAAGATAGTTCTTTTTTTTTTTTTTTTTTCCTAGCTAGAGAGAGAAAGAGTTCATTCAGTGAGACCATCTTGTCAGAATGTTGTCAGTAAGCTCAGACCTCCGCAGGCCAGGGAGTGGGCTGAGAACACAGCAGCCAGTATTTTGTTTTCTCATCGTAGAAAAGAGAACAGAAGTGCTGACCTGGGGCCATCTGCTCTGATGCCTGCCCTTCTCGAGGGCGCCTTCCGGGAGAACAGACCTCGGGGCATTTGCTGCCCCAAGACTCAGGGAGAATTTTGCTAGAGTCACGTGATCTATCTATCTATCTATCTATCTTTCTCTCTCTTTCTCTGCCACACACACTCATCTCTCTCTCCCTCTCTGCCTGTCTCTCTCCCTCTCTCTCTTTCTGTCTCCTTCTATTCCCCTCCTTCCCTTCATTTCTACTTTCTTTCCTTAAAGATATCAATGACCTTTACTTTGGACAGTTTTTCTCCCATTTCCTACATCCTCCAGAGATTGCTCTCAGGGCTTATAAAGAGTGGTAGCCCAAATTCCTTGACCTAAAGTGGATTTTCTCTGGCTCTCACTAGTCAAATGGAAAACTTGATATAAACTAAATCAGCTCAATTTTGGACACTCAGAGAGTGGTGGACGCAGTCCGGGGGACACGGAAGCACTGGATGATCATGTTGTCATTAAAACACTCTCAGTTCCTTCACTGGACACACACTGGTTTCTGATGCCCAGAAGACATCTGGGCTGAAACCACAGCCTGTGCTTAATGCATGAGTTGAAATTCGTAATCAAGTCCTGGAACAAAAATCAAAGGTTTTCATGGAAGAGGTCACATGTAACAATTAACTACTGAAGCATCCATTTTTTAAAAACTTTTTTTTTAAATCTAGTTTTGAAAAATCTTGTTAGGTTGTTGGGTATTAAGGAAGCTGATCTTTAACACAGGAAGGGAGGAAAAAGAGAACAAGAAAGAAGAAAATGGGGGAAATAGGACAAAGTTTGCATTGTGGTGACCGGGAGGCATCTCCTGCAGGCTTGGCTGTGACACTGTCTTGACCTTCTAGGTTGACCATAGCTCCCCCACTGTGAAGCAAGTAGGTTGGGTGAAGTGATCTCTGAAGGCTCCAGTAATTGTGAGTCTATGCAATTCGATGAGAGGAGAAAATAAGAAATAGGTACCTCAGAATCAAAGGGGTTAAATCATAATTATTATAGATGTATGATTTTATGCTTGAGAATCCATTGAGAAATAATCACAAGAAGACCAATACAGTCCAACCGGGGGGCCAGTGACAAAATTATTGTCGATCATCAGTAGCATTTTCTATGCAAATAGTAGCCAATTATAAAATACAAAGAGAGAAGATTATAACTCAAATAGAAAGAAAAACCATAAAATATCTAGAGATAAAGTCACAAGAAATGTTCTGGATCTAGATGAAGACCTGTATTGAAGGTCTTAAAAAAGTTATGTTGAAGAAAGGCAAAAACTAGTAAGTTGAAACCTTGTTCTTAGAAAGACTCAATTATCCATTTTTTCTTAAATAAAACCTGTCATTTCAATGCAGTGTCAGTTAACAAAGCAATAAAATTATTTTTAACTTGAGTAAGTAGTTGAAAATTTATTTTGTAAGAGTGAATCATTGAGAGTGGCCGTGAATCTTGGCAAGAACTATAAGCGAGGACTTGACTCATTTTTTCTGTTTTTTAATGCCACATTAAAAAAAAAAAATTTATACAGTTGACCCTTGACCCCTGAAAAGAAGCAAATAATTTTTTTTCCTTTTAAGTTTTTATTTAAATTCCAGTTAACATACAATGTAATACTAGTTTCAGGTGTACAATAAAGTGACTCAGCACTTCCATAATCCCCAGTGCTCATCACAAAGGCGTCCCTAATCCCCATCACCTATTTCCCCACCCCCACCCACCTCCCCTCTGGTGACCATCTGTTTGCTCTCTGTAGTTAAGAGTCTGTTTCTTGGTTTGCCTCTCTTTTCACTTTGCTCATTTATTTTGTTTCTGAATTTCCACGAGTGAAATCATATGGTGTTTCTCTTTCTCTGACTGCCTCATTTTGCTTAGCATTATACTCTCTCGTTCCACCTACATCATCACAAATGGCGAGATTTCATTCTTTTCATGGATGGGTAATATTCCATCGTATGGAATGCTGGTTAACATAGTGCAGCACCTAACAGGAAGAGACACACAGGAGAGCAGACAAGTCCACCCCACGACCTGAGCCTTTCTGGGCACTTGATACCTGCCGAAGTTAGGATTTAGGTGCTCTGACTAGTATGCAAAATGCCCCATCTGTTCTCTCCAGGGTGTCCCGAGGTACTGTCACATCAGGGTAGGTCTGGTCATCGTCCGTACCTTCCCATCATATGTGGTTTGGTTTCTCTTCCATGCAAGCCTCCGTGTTCGAAGAGAACAGAGACATGAACTCAAATTCGTGCCTCTTCTCTGAGGCAGCACAGGACTAGAGAGTGGGGGCATCTCTGTGAGCTCGGGAAATTCCCATTTCTGAGTGGAGCACGAAAGAGTCTCCATGTCACTGCTGGGAACTCAGGTCTGTCACAGCTTTTCAGAACAGCTTCCACCTCTGCGCCAAAGAATCGAGGACAGACCTGACCAGGAATACAGACATAATTAGGTAAACACACAGACAAAACCTGTCTTTAAGAAAAACCAAACATGAACGAAGTAAAAAGTAATCATTCAAGAGTAGCCATGAATTCTGGCTACTATATAAGTGGGTACAGGGCAAAAAGGAAGCCAGAAACGGTTTTTGTAACACATGTGATAAAAGATGAATGACCTTAAATATTTATAGAGTTGTCTGAAATCAGTAAGAACAGATGAATGGGAAAATAGAAAACCAAGTGAAGTGTATAGACAGGTAACAAGAGACAAAAATAACATTGTTAAAAAATGCTCAACTTTTTCAGAAATAATTTTAACAAGATATACTAAAGCAAGCAGGAATAATAATAATAATTATTATTATTTTAAGTTTATTTATTTAGAGAGAGAGCACAAGCAGCAAGGGGCAGAGAGAATGGGAGAGAGAGAGAATTCCAAGCAGGATCTATGCAGTCAGCACAGAGCCTGACCTGGGGCTCGAACTCACCAACCATGAGATTATGACCTAGACAAAACCAAGAATCGGACGCTTAACTGACTGAGCCACCAGGTGCCCACAGACAGGAAGGTATTATTATTCACTAATGTGATTTCCAAAGATTGAAAACATTGATAACAACTAGTACCAATAAGAAGATCAAGAGTCCAAAGATATTTTTGCACATTGTCAGTAAGAGGATAAAGTAGTAACAACAGTTTCTGGAGTGGGCACCTGGGCAACACCTATGACACTTGAAATATGCAGGCAGTTGACTGTCCATGTGTAGTCATTTATATAAACGTTGAAAATCCTGTGAATTTCTAAAGATACATGTACAGTCCTCCAAATATGTGAAGCAAATGTATTTGAATAGACATGAAAGAATTTCCAGGATAATATTTACCATGGGGGGAAACCCACCTATATGAAGTATGATTCTATATTTTAAACGTAAAAATTAGTATTTACATCATTTTATTCACAAGGGAAAAGAATAAAAGTACTCTGAATTGTAAATAGCATTTATAATTGAAAGGTAGGGCTATGGGTTGTTTTTTTTTAACCTTCCAGTTTTTTACATTATTATTTGCAATTTTCCAAAGTGTATTTTTTTTAATGTCAGAAAAGTAACTGAAGTGAAAATAAAGAATAAAATTCAAATCCTAGGAATAATTTGGCATATTTCCCCCTATTTTTTAAAGTTTTTAAAAAATCTATTACTTATTTTAAGAGAGAGAGAGAGAGAGAGAGAGAACCAGTGGGGGAGGGGCAGAGAGAGAGGGGGACAGACCATCCCAAGCAGGCTCCATGCCGACAGCAGAGAGCCCAATGCAGGGCTTCGACCCACGAACTGTGAAATCATGACCTGAATCGAAGTCAGACGCCCAACTGACTGAGACACCCAGGCGCCCCTTTCCCCTGTTTCTTCCTTCAACATGGATTCTCCAGAAAGGTTATAGCCAATCTTCTGTAAGGAGCACTGGACCATCCCATCAGCTTGCCTCAATGAACTGTCTTACCTGTGAAGAACTCTCTTCATTCTTCTTTCCTAGCAGCTTGACTGCCGGCCCCTACCACTCACCTGCAGGGGCTATAGTTTCAGTGCTGCCTGGACCCCAGCGTCACTTCATGTGGTCAGATAGCAGTGCCTCTAAAAACAGAACCACCCGACGATCCAGGAATTACACTGCTGGGCATTAATCAAAAATAGAAAAACACTAATTCAAAGGGATACATGCACCCCTATGTTTATAGCAGCACTATTTACATTAGCCAAGATATGGAAGCAGCCCAAGTGTCCATCGAATGGATTTTTAAAGAAGATACGGGGAGTATATATACAATGGAATATTATTCAACCATAAAAAAGAATGAAACCTTGCCATTTGCAGTAACATGGGTGGAACTAGAGTCTGTTATGCTAAGTGAAATAAGTCAGAGAAAGACAAATACCATATGATCTCACTCATAATATAGAATTCAAGAAACAAAACAAACAAGCAAAGGGAAAAAAAGAGAGAGGCAAACCAAGAAAGAGACTCTTAACTCCAGAGAACAAACTGATGGTTACCAGAGAGGAAGTGGGTGGGGGATGGGGGGTATACGGGCTGGGGATTAAGGCTGCACTTGTGATGACCATTGGGTATGGTATGGAATTGCTGGATGAATATATTGTACACCAGAAAATAATCTAGCACACTGTATGTTAACTATACTGGAATTACAATAGAAAACTTAGCAAAAAAGAAAAAAGACAGCACTGCCTCAACCTACATGTGGAGAGAAACACGAGGCAAGCAGTGGGGGCTCAGGGACCAAGAAGGGCCAGAGCCGATGGAGGAGTGGGGCCTCGGCAGAGGGAGTTCATCTCGACGCCAACCCCTGGGCTGCCGTGACTTCCTCTGACACAGAACCTTGGGCTTCTGACCTTGTCCTCCTGGTTTTCACCATCAGGCCTTTGGGACCCTCAGCTCCGTCACCATGAGACTTCTCCAGGTGGTCCTCGCTGCTGTGTTTATCATTTTCCAGGTACTGCCCGGTAAATACCAAGCACGACGCCCGTTCTTATCGTCACTTTGTTGTTTCCCTTCCCTCAGTCAACCACAGTTGAAGAGTAAAGCATCAGGGAGCTACTCAGAGGCCATGTCTACACCCCAAAATAACTTTCTGCAAAGTTTAAGAATTCCTTCTGAGGGAATTCCAAACATCCTGTTAAAAGGGCTGGTTAGGTAGCTGTCTTCTCCTGCCTCCCCTTCCCTGTGGATGAACCGGATGATTGGAAACAGAATCCGCTGGCTCACCTGTTGGTATCACCTGGTGTGGAGACAGAGATCCTTCACACAGGCTCCGCCTGGGGACCGCTTGACCCTCGTGTCATGGTGGTGGCCTTGAGTTTCTTCTGAAGGGCGAGGCTTCCTTCAGATGGTTCCGTGAGGGTGGGGATGGGTGCGGGGTGGCAGGAGGTGGGGGGATCAGTGAGGAGCACCGGGTGGCACAGGTTACCCTCTGGTTAATGCCCAGTTGTCCCCACCTCAGGAAGAACCATCCATCCAGTGGTTGTCACCAACCATGATGTCTCATGGAAAAATGAGAGGGGAAGGCCTTGGAGCTGAACCACTCATTGTAGATGTCCAGCGGGGAAATCGAGGGCTTCCTCCCACCCCCCCAGGTCCCTGGCACGCCCCCCACCCCTGCCCCAGACCTGCGGCTTCATACAAACACCTTTTCGTTTCCAGCTGCCACCAGGGCGTTCAACTTTGAAAGACCCTGTTACCTGCGTGGTGGAATCTGCCTGAAGCAAGGGACCCCAGACTGTGAGCCTTTCCGAGGGCCTTGCCGGGCGTTCACCGTTTGCTGCAAAGTGAAGGGCTTATGGGGGCGGGCAGCAGCCGAGAAGCCCTGACCCCCGGGTCCGAAGCAGGGCGCCCCCGTCTGAATAAAAGCAAACAACGTTCAGGTCTAACTAATCAGTCATCTTATCTTTAGGATTGATTAAAGGAAATCGTTGTTTTTTGGGAAGGGGGTGTCAGGGAGAGGGAGACAATTTAAGAATAAAATTTTTATTATGCTTTACATTTTGCAAAGCCTTTTCTTTCTTTTTAAGTTCTATTTGTTTATTTTAAGGCAGAGAGAGAGGGTAGGAGAGGGGCAGAGAGAGAGGGAGAACATCGATCAGGCTCCCTGTTGCCAGCGCAGAGCCCGATGCGAGGCTCAAACTCTCACAAAGCTGTGAGATCACGACCTGAGTGGAAACCAAGAGTCGGGTGCTTAACCGACTGAGCCACTCAGGGGCCCCACACAGCCTCTTCATTCACAGAACATATGTCATCCTTAGAGTGTTTCAGTTTGTCAGCCCCACTTTGCTGATGTAGAAACCACACTCAGATGAGTTACATAACTGACCCGAGATGACACCATCAGTAAAAAGAACATAATCTAAGATTTTTCTTTTGGATGGTCTACAGTACTCTGTCTGCTTGGAAGGGAAGTTATGGTTTCCTTAACAATTGCAGGGAGGCTGGATGGGAAAGGATCCCCCATCGTGGGGTGAGGCCATACAAGGACAGAGCTTTGTCCTGGGACCTGCCGGTGCAGTGGGCAACCCGCCCAGTGGGAGGACACTGTCTAGGGAGCACAGCGCCCAGCATGTGGTGGTGGTTCATGCAGGTGCTCAGGGAGACCATCCAGAAAGGAGCGTCAGGTGCAGGTCAGAAGGCTCTAGTGTGGATTGCTGTGATTATTCTGTGTCTTCCTTGTTCACTTTTCTTGTTCAGGGCATGACGTCTGCTGTAGTATCCCGCGTAAGTCATCTCTCCACGATAGGTGTCACTGTCTTGCCTCTGCAGAGTGGCTTTCTACAATGTACAAAGCAAACCTGGAGGTGGGGGCGTGGGGAGAGGAGGCAGGAAGTAGTTCGAGGTGCCCAGGAGGCTGGAGGACAAAGAGGAGAGGTAAGTTTTACTAGCGTTCTTCCAAAACCGGAAGAGTCACATGGGAAAGAAAAGAGTGTGCCTGGAGCTATGGTCAGTAACAGTGTGGACCATCTACATGACTGGGTCCCTGTCACTGAACAACTAAAGAAAATTCAGTGCAAGTGTGTACATGAACAATAGACTATTATCAGCTGTAAATGAGCGTCTGCAAAGCTATTCGGATCCAGGTACAAATGTTAGCCTGCTGGGTGTTCTCAGTGGGCACTGGCTTCCCACACAGTCTGCGTACAGGGCTCATAGGACTTGGACATTCCTGGTGTCTGTGACATCAGTCCACAGTGTGCCCCATCAGAATGGTTCTGGGTCCAGTAGTCAAATGGTCTCCCACACCAGGAGAATTTAGGAACCGACTTGTACCCCAATGTTTATAGCAGCACTCTCAACAATAGCCAAATTATGGAAAGAGCCTAAATGTCCATCAACTATGAATGGATAAAGAAATTGTGGTTTATATACACAATAGAGTACTACGTGGCAATGAGAAAGAATGAAATATGGCCCTTGGTAGCAATGTGGATGGAACTGGAGAGTGTGATGCTAAGTGAAACAAGCCATACAGAGAAAGACAGATACCATATGTTTTCACTCTTATGTGGATCCTGAGAAACTTAACAGAAACCCATGGGGGAGGGGAAGGGAAAAAAAAGAGGTTAGAGTGGGAGAGAGCCAAAGCATAAGAGACTCTTAAAAACTGAGAACAAATTGAGGGTTGATGGGGGGTGGGAGGGAGGGGAGGGTGGGTGATGGGTATTGAGGAGGACACCTTTTGGGATGAACACTGGGTGTTGTATGGAAACCAATTTGACAATAAATTTCATATAGTAAAAAAATAAATAAATACATAACTCATCTCCTTATTTGTATTTCTTCACCACGAGGTGCAAACCCTCTTTGCTTTCCAGTCTCTCTCTCCCACCATTCACGGGCCCACCGACATCCCTGTCTTACACATTGTCTGGAAAACCCCAGCACGGCCCTGTGCCTCTACTCCATGCTTTTCCATGTCTTTTGCTCTTGGTTCAAGCACGGAGGACTGGCTTGGTAACAGAGGAACTAGAACCCTGGAGGGGAGGGCAGGGGAGGGGAGGGGAGGGGAGGGGACGGAAGGACCCCCAATGGGGCATGTGGAACTCTTTGTCATGGGGGAAGAGAAAGAAGAGGCAGGAACACCCAACCTGAGTTCTGTTTGTGTTGTTGCATCTCCGACTATCCCTTTCATGGTAAACCGTCTGGTTCTGACTTGGCCACCAGAATTGCTGGACTACTTGGACAAAATTCACCCATTATGTCAACTTTCATTCATTCATTTTCCTTAACTCGTATTTATTAAGCAGTAAACCAAACAAAAAACATTCCTACCTTCGTGGTGCTTATATTCTTTTTTTTTTTTTTTTAATTTTTTTTTTCAACGTTTTTTTTTTTTTGGGACAGAGAGAGACAGAGCATGAACGGGGGAGGGGCAGAGAGAGAGGGAGACACAGAATCGGAAACAGGCTCCAGGCTCTGAGCCATCAGCCCAGAGCCTGACGCGGGGCTCGAACTCACGGACCGCGAGATCGTGACCTGGCTGAAGTCGGACGCTTAACCGACTGCGCCACCCAGGTGCCCCCGTGGTGCTTATATTCTAACAGGGGAGATGGAAATAAAAACATGTGATACTTTAAATATTTATAAGTGCAAAATTTGAAAAAAAAAATCAGGAAAAGGATATGAAGTCCTGGGTATGTGGGAGGGTGTGCAGGGAAGGCCCCACAGGCAAGTTCATGAGTGGCAAAACAGTCTTTCTGGATCTGACTGTCTGGTGTGCAGTTTAGTTGGTTATTCCAAGTCTGAGTTTGTGCTCACTCTTGGGAAATCCCTAGAAATTGTTAGGCCTTGTAATTTTTTTCCTGGGGGCATGGGCAGAAGGAGAGAGAGAACCTTAGGTAGACTCCGTCCAGCACGGAGCCAGATGCAGAGCTCAATCTCACCTGAGATCATGTTTTTAATCTCATCATCTCATCTCATCTCATCTCATCTCATCTCATCTCATCTCATCTCATCATCTTACCCATCAATGCCCTTAGCCACTCAGAAGGATCTACAATAAATTTTTCAACACATCAAAGATGATACAGGTGCTACCTCAACAACATCATGCTTTTGGGGCAGACATCTATGTGGAAATACTGGCTTGCTCTTACTCTGGGACACAGACTCAACAATCTATGCCATGCGCTCTAGAATTACAGTAAGAAACTCTTGGAGGAGATAAAGCCATCATTAGTTTTCTGGCCTTCTGGTTCACAGTTATCCACCACTTAAATTATGCTAAGCTAACCTGTGCATTTAGTTGACTCCGCTTAACAATACTAGAAATAAGAGTACATGCAAATAAATTTCTTCCTCAAAGAATGGAAGTTGCTAGTAATTGGGAGACTGAACAGGTAGGACACAGAGAAATATTTATAGGAACCTACCTCTTACCACAGAGATGCTCCAGTTATGTCCCAGGAAACACTCAGGGAAACATTTGCCCCATTTCTACCATGATCAGAGGGATATGGTTAGCAGCATCTAGGCCAGACTGACTTTTTTTTTTTTTTAAGATTTTATTTTTAAGTAATCTGAACATCCAATGTGGAGCTCAAAGTCACAACCCCTAGATCAAGAGTCACATGCTCTACCAACTGAGCCAGCCAGGCACCCCAAGATTGACATTCTTAATACGTTTCCTGTCTACCCTAGAGACCACAAATATTACAACAACAGACCGTATTAACTATTATTTTGATTCCAAAGATTCCTCCACATTTGCTTTGTCCTCGTCTGTTTTCTCTACGGTTACGTGGCTCTTGAATTCGTGTTCTCAAGATAGATGGTCAGACAATATGAGGGATCAGCTTCTGGGAGAAATGGGGCCAACAGTAGAGTTTTCCAGAGGTGCCAGGTATGAGTGGGGTCCTTAGTCTCCTGCAGAACCCATTGATATCTGGCAAAAACTAATTAGAGGAAAAGGGTTACAGATTCACTGTCACAGGTCAGATTTTAAAGAGTGTCATCAATCATACGTCTATTACATATTTTGTATTTGGTATGTGTCTTAGTTCATTTGGGCTGCTATAAGAATACCATAGACCAAGTGGCTTGTAACCAACAGTGTATGTATTTATTTCTTACCATTCTAGAGGCTGGAAGGCCAAGATCAAGATGCTGGCAGATTCCATGGGCAAGGGGCCACGTCCTGTTCACAGATGGTTGTCTTTTTGCTGTATCCTCACATGGTGGTAGGGACAAGGGAGTTCTCTGGGGTCTCTTCTGTAGACACCTGATCACCTCCCAGAGGCCACCCAAATACCATCACCCTGGGGCTTCAGCTTTAACATACGAATTTTAGGGGGACATATTCAGTATGACTCTAAAAACCCTAACATATTTAGTCCTCTGAAATTTTAGGAATTGCAATAATAAATATTAAGACTTTTGATTTTTTTGTTATATAAGCTATGCATACTTTTTCTCTATGAAACGCTGAAAAATCTAAAAATACATACAAAAAAGTTATAATCTGTTTTCATGCTCCACTTAGTTTATCAAATAGTTTTCCTTCAAATGAATAGTTAATCAACTCTGCATGATTTATCCACCGCCCTCTGTCACCATTCACATGAAAGCCACCTTTATTGTGAACTGAATGTCAGTGTCTGCATGGTGGCTTCTCTGTTTGGATGTCTGGGTTGTTTTGTTTTGTTTTGTTTTGTTTTGTTTTTCTGTTTGGGGCCTATGCTTCATATTTCAAGCTTCACCATTATTTATTTATTTATTTATTTATTTATTTATTTATTTTTATTTTTTAAGTTTATTGATTTGTTTTGAGAGAGAGTAAGTGCAAATGGGGAAGGCACAGAGAGAGAGAGAGAGAGAGAGCACATCCCAAGTAGGCTGCATACTGTGAGCATAGAGCCTGACGAGGGGCTAGATCTCACAACAGTGAGGTCATGACCTGAACCAAAATCAAGGGTCGGACACTCAACCAACTGAGCCACCCAGGTGCCCCCAAGCTTCAGTGTCATTATAAACAATAATAACTGGTAGTGGAAGTCACCATTGTTACTCTTTATAAAAATATCCTTATTTATTCTTGCACATTTCCCCTATACAATGAATTTTTTACATGGGCTGGGTTAAGATCATAAACATCTTTAAGTCCTAATTTCTAAATGATCACTAGTCTATGGAAAGTTACTATTAGCCAATTTATTATCCTTTTAAACTGTATAATTTTTACTGGATTCTAAGAGCCAGTCCTTATGTAAAGAGACTAGTGGACTATCCTGCAGTGGTAAAGAACTCAGAATCTGGAACCAGACTTCTGACTCTCATTTCGATTTCACCACATACAAACTTTATCACTATATACCAAGTATCTCTAAGTATCCTCATGTGTACTTTTAGGGATCATATTAGTACCTGCACAAAGTAAGGCCACTTTGCTTCTGGCTTCAGGAAGACAATAATAATCCCCTTCATTATGGTCTTACTGATTGGTTTTACTCGATTACATAAATGTAAGATATCAACTATGATCCAGGGAGAAGAGGGGAAGATACGAAAATCTGCCACTTCTGAGGACATTCATTGTAGACAACGGTTCATTCAGAATCAGCAGATCATTGTTTTTTGAGGAACCCAAGATCTTCTGGGTGAAGAAAAACTGAAATGTCATTGTCATGCCCTGCTCCCCGAGATTCTGAGTCAGTGTCAGCTGAGCCAAACCCCAGGAACAGAGAAGATAAACAGCAGGTTAAATAAAATTTGAGAGGTTGGTTACACTAAATCCCCTGCTTCAAGGCAAGGGCCTAATTTGGGAAGAGACCTTGTTTTTCTTTGGTCTGTGGCTAAGAAGGAAAGCCCTTGGCTTTCCCCTACACTGGGACTATGTTTCCTTGCTAGTACAAGAGCCAAGAGCACGAGGTTTTCTCAGTCATGAGACATGACTGTGGCGGGGTCGGGGACCTGAATCAGCAGGGTAATCACTGGGACAGAAGACTTTCACTGGTCAGAGTAGACAGGACCAGTCCTTATTAAGAACACAGGACATGGCTGAGCGGAGCCTAGATTTCAGCTCTTTGGAGAACAGAGGGACCACCTCTCCAGGGAGAACAGAGTCTGGCGACGTAGGTGATGGTTTTCATTCTACTGAGCACTTGAGAGATTAGTGGAAGAATATAAGGACTTTGTGTGACTGTATTTGTACTCGGAGCTGAAGGAGCAGATTATACTGGTTCCATGAGAATAATTGGAGAAGAAAAATTCTACAAACCACCCCAGGTTTTTCATAGAGTAAATTCTCCATCGATCCTAGCCGTTTTGATTTTATGACCACTACCATGCCTGTTCTTCCTCAGGCCTTGATTCATCAAGCGCTCACAAAAGAATTTCCCCCAGCTCTGCACCGAACATTGGTAATCATTACCCTTGTTTATTTCACAGGCGTTCATTGTCCAGTGAGTGGACATTGTCAGTGCTCTGATCACAATGGACATTCTCTTCCGTGTTTAGTCACCCCGATCAGACTTATAAATGAGGAGACTTTAAACTACTTTTTATGCAACCTTATGACACCTGCCATTTGTCTTTTCCTTTCCAGGAGCTTCTGAGGAGGCCTCCACTGACTCGGCGCTATGAGACTATTTTCTCTTCTCATCTTCGTCGTCGTCTTCATCTCGCAAGTAGCTCCAGGTAAACCCTCTTCGGCATCTCCTTAAACTGTGACCTGCTCTCTTGTCCAATCTGATGTCATTCATACAAATAGGCTCCCCTTTCTTGAAGCCTCCACCCGCTGAGGTGTGTTTGAACTAGAATTCACCATCCTCATTCTCTGGGTATTGCGTTTAGTGACTGCCTGTGAGGGCTGGCAAAGAGGACCCTTAGAGGTTTTCTAGAAGGAGGCAATTCATGTATTTAGAACCATGGCATTTTGGAAGAAACTTGAAGTGTATTTTGCTCCACACCTTGAGCAAGTGGTGGTAAGAATAAAGAGAGAGGGGGAGAGGGGCACCTCACTTCCTGCCTGGTGTTCATTCCTGACACCACAGAAGTGCTGAGTATCACTGAACAGCTCAGGTGCTTTACAGAGTACTACAGCTACTTGGATTTGGTGGGGGCGGGGGGAGAAGATTGGCCTATGTGGGTGAGCATCATGAGGGTTTGGCTGGTCACTGAGGGTTTGAACTTGCTTCCCCCAGAAAGACAGCCACGTGGTGCTTTGTGCCCCCCCCCCCCAAATCCTCTGTCACTACTTTTCTCCTCCTCCAATATTCTATCTTTATATAAATAAATCCACCCAAATATCCCATGTCTGTGTCTTACTGCTCGGGGCTTCTGTGCCTTTCAGAGCACCAGGGGACAGGAACTGGGGAGGGCTGTGTGGCCCCAGCCACTGCCCTCCTTTTGTTTGCTTTGGGTCAACAAAGTCTGTTGACTGTGGACCCACTGGGCATGACGACTGATTTCAGTGCATCACTCAGAGTAGTGACCCAACCTCCGTTTCCTCAATGGGCTGGTTTTTTTTTTTTTTAAGTGTGTTTATTTTGAGACAGAGAGAGACAGAGACAGAGTGAGTAGGAGAGGGGCAGAGAGAGGGAGAGACAGAATCCCAAGCAGGGCTCTGATGGCACAGAGCCCAACGTGGGGCTCAAACCCATAAACTGTGAGATCATGACCTGAGCTGAGATCACGAATCCAATGCTTAAACAACTGAGCCACCCAGACGCCCATAATCAGAGAAGAGAAAAAATACATTATGGTGGGCTGTGAGGGAATGTCTTTGGGGGGAGAATGAGGAGAGAATTACAGGACTTCTAACAGCATGACTCTTGGTTACAGCACTAGGGTAAAGAGATACAACTGTTTCCAGGGATGGGTGGCCTCAACGTCAGAGCTGCTGTGGTGGCAGCTGCTCTGATGAAGACAGGATGGGCAGGGGGCCTTTCGTGATAGCCTCGACCGTGTGGCATGAAGTCAGGGTGCAAGAACCCATGATAAGCAGGTTTAGGAAAGCTCTCTGCCGACAGCTCAGTTCTAACTACTGAGTAGAAGGGGACAGGTTGAAGAAAGTAGAAATAGGGCTGAGACCCACAAATGGGGAGAAATCAGGGAGAGAACTTACCACCCACCATCGAGTTTTTCCACAAAGGGTGTGCATGGCCCTGTCACTAGGCCCCATGACATCTGTAGCCTGGGTTCCAAAGTTGCTGACTTCTGCTAGTGACCCATGCTGGGCAGGCTGGACTATAGGGATCATGGGGGCCCTTCTTTCTCAGGGCTGAGTGAAAGCTTTCTCTCTCTCATCTTTTAAGAGGCAGGACAAGAAGACTTCTTCAGGCCTGGCTTTGAGTCAGGGAGGATTTTTTTGTTCCTCTTCTGGAAACCTCTTACCTTAGCCAGTGCCCCCTGATTATTCTGGGTCCTTTCTTATAGGGACTTGAATTTTTAAATCTTTAATTTTAGTTTTAAGACATATCTGATAAAACCTGAACACAGGGATTCGAAGCCTGGGAATTGTGGGTGCACTTGAGGGCTCGTCACGTTCCTTAAACACCTTGGAGCATACTGTGTGAGTACATTTTTATATTTGACCAAAGACGTATGTAGATCTTCCTTCTTCAGACTAGGGACTGTAGGATTATCTTATTCTCAGTGAAATCCTGTCCTAGGAAGACAAAAACCAAAGTTTTTGGGGCGCCTGGGCAGCTCAGTCGGTTGCACGTCTGACCTCGGCTCAGGTCATGACCTCCCGGTTCATGAGTTCCAGCCCCACATCGGGGTCTGTGCTGTCAGCGCAGAGCCTGCTTTGGATCCTCTGTTCCCCATCTCTCTCTGCCCTTCCCCGACTTGTGCTCTCTCGAAAATCAAACACTGAAAAAAAATCTTTCGAAAAACCCAAGTATCGAGGTACCGCTTCCAAAGGACATTAGCAATCCCATAACAGACCTCTGGGGGGCACCCTTGCTGCTCTGTGGTAATGTCACCCCAGGAGGAGTATTTGAAGTCTTTTATCTCAGCCTCCAAATTACATCGCAAAATTTCTGTTCTTAACAAGCTCTTACAGACTGACATTGTCCTCCTGTGTAACAAGCAAGCCAGAGCCACGAGGCAGACAAGAGACGGTGCAGATGACGATATACATTCTTTAGCAATAAAGTCTGGGGGTCCCTAGGGAAGGCTGAATGACTTCTTCCCCTGCATGGGGGGCTTGAGTCTTTCTTCCAAGAATAAGTCATTTCTGCTTTTTCTACAGGCTATAGGCATGGTGAGATGTCTCGTTTCTGTGACTCACATACAAGCGTATGCCTGAGGAGGAAAAGAAACTGTATTTTTCGTATGCCAGGGCTCTGCCCTGGAAGGAGCTTCTGTTGTTTAAGAATGAAGTGAATGGAAGGATTCGTGTTTAATGAATCTACCCTGAATTAAGTGACCTGAAGAATTCACGCTGCATGTATCTACCCAGGATTAAACTGAAGGCTGAGGCTTTATGATGCCATTTTCTTCATTCGTGGATTCCTTTATTTTGTTAGTATTTCTCAGCACCTACTCTGTACTGGGAAAGGGACTGGTGTACTGGGGCCTGGGGGTGTGGATTCAAGGCATGTTCTGCTAAGAAAACTCACAGACGTGGAAATCATAGCCGAGTTGGGTGGTTCAAAGATGTCTTCCCAGTGAATGCCATATATGAGCTGGGTCTTAAAAAAATGGGGTAAGAATCAGTGAGGGGAAGTTGAAGGAGAAGTGGTGTGGGTTCCAATGTGCACAGAGCAAGATACTCAAGGTCACTATAGTACAAACATGCCTGGAGTTATATTAGGAGGTGGTTTGAGAGCCAGAATGTGAGGAAATGAAGCTAGAGAATGTACAGCCAATGGATAGAGGGCTTTAGACCCTGAAGAAATTTTATCTTCGAAGCTTTAGGGAAACGTCAAAAAATGTTAAGTGGAGGTGGGGAAGAGGGACTGACTCACACCAATATGGTCCTATGGCTATTTGTTTTATGTTTGGGTTATAATTCAACACTTCATTTTTTTTTTTTTATGAAGTTGTTTCAGGTTGGCCACCGGGAGCTCTTTCAGGTCTCCCTTGGGTACTCGCCATGTTCGTGCACACGGGAGCAGTAGGAGGGGTGCAGAGAGAGAGAGAGGGAGAGAGAATCCCAAGCAGATTCCTTGCTGTCAGCACAGAGCCTGACTCGGGGCTTGAACATGAGATCATGGCCTGAGCCAAAATCAAGAGTCCGACGCCTAACTAACTGAGCCACCCAGGTGCCCCTAAAATTTATATATAATAAAAATCAAACTTTGTGGTGTAACATTCTAAGGGATTTTCAAATGCAGAGTCAAGTATCCACTACCTTATGTCTATAGGGAACAGTCTGTCACCCCCAACTCCCTCATACTACCTGATTGTCATCCCCCCTGTAACATCTAACCCTTGGCCACTGCAGATCTGGCTTCTCACCCTATAGTTTTGCTGCTCAAGAGTGCTATATAGATGGAATAAAATAACCTATAGTCTTTCTATCTGGCTTCTCTAACTCAGTAGAAGACCTCATGAATGAGGTTCATTCATGTTTTTGCAGGAATCAATCATGTGTTCCCTTCTATTGCTGCATAGTATTCCATTCTGTGATGAACTGCAGTTAATCCACTAGTTGAAGGACATCTGTGTTGTTTCCCATTTTTGGCAAACATAAATTAAGCTGCTATCAACATTTGCATATAGGATTTTAGTAAGAACATACATTTCCATTTCTGCTGGGTAAATACCCAGGAGTGGGATTGAGGAGTGGTATGGCCAGGGTACGTTCAACTTTACAAGAAACCACCAAATGAACTTCCAAAGTAGACTTACAACTCTGTGTCCCCAGCAGCAGTGTCAGAAACTTTGATTTGCTACCAAAAGAAAGTTACTAAGAGAACAAATGACAAATTGTATTCTGTTTTAAAACAGGAGATAGTGACTACTGACGGTGGTATGTCCCCTTCCAATCAGCAGAATTCTGCTACACATTCCAAATCTTCTCTGTGCAGAAAACCATTCCTTGGGTTCTAAGAAAATGAGTCTAAAGGAATCCCACTACTGTATTTGGAAAGGCATCTTTGGAGAGAAGAAAATAATCACTACCTTGCTAAGTCTTGGTTCTCTGTGAAACCATGGGTTGGTTTCTGTAATCTCTGGGTTCCAATTCCATGGCTTGATGCCTGGGTACCAACTTTGATCTTTCTTCACCTTTAGACCTTCTGATTAATTTATATCCTTGGCTCTTCAATAACTAACGGGAGCCATTCCTTTGTACCCAAGAGTCCTTAAGGGGTATGAAAATGAGAACAAAACCTCAGCGACTTTTCCTATATATCATCAATACATACACCTATGCACGAGCACACATGCACACGCACACACACACATGCCCCTCAAGCTCTTACTCTCAATCCATCGATGAATAGACGTACATGCACAGATTATAGGTGGCTTGTAGAACCATTTGAATAGTGACAGGTGCAGAAGCTGAGACACAGAAAAGGAAAGGCCTTGTCCAAAGTCAGTGAGGTAACGAGTGGTGGGGACCAAGTTTAGAACTTAAATCCCATAAACCCCTCCCCTCCACCAGTTCAATGACCCGCCACTTAAGCGTGCCTTGCAGAGAGCCGACACAGGGCCCGCGTGAGTGCAGGTGCTTTTATTCAGCAAAAGTCATTGGTGGTGAGTCCGTTGTGCAGCTCCGAAGACCTTCCGGGCCGCAGCTAGATTCTACAGCAGTGTTTGTTCCGGCTTTTGCATTCTGCAGGCAGGATGGAACATCCGTGGGTTTTCTGGTGCTTGCAGACACCACCCAGTTTTTTACATTCAAGGGATTTCCCCCTTTTTTCATGCCCTATAACGGAAGGAGAGGTGAGAAGAAACAAAACAGGAAAGCATGTTTAACCAAAGCTACAGGAAGCCATCTTGTATAGCAAGATCTGCAGCCTACAGTCTGTAGGGACAAAACTGGCCTCTACCTGCTTTAGCGTGACCTATCAGCCTATCGTTGGTTTTGCGCTTTTTTTTTTTTTTGAACTGTAGACAAAACTTCAGAAGAAGAAAACTACTTCACGATATATGAAAATTATATGAAACTCAAATTCTAGTGTCCATAAATAGGAAGACATTCACACCTGTTCATTTAGATATTGTCTATGGTTGCTTTTTGTGGCAGAGATGAGTTGTCATGACAGACCTCATGGCCCAGAAGCCTAAAAGATTTATTTATTACATGGTCCTTTACCAAATAACGCTTATTGACTTCTGCACTATAGTGTCTTTCTTTTTCAGATGAAGGAACTTCAGATCAGGGAGAGCAAGTGACTTGGCCGTGCTCTGAGATTAGGGATATACTCTACATGTTCTTCATGAAAGCTTCCTAAGGAGCTGTCCTCTTTTTCAAAAGGGCAAAATCTTACAAGCACATAGCACCAAATAGACAAAAAGCTTTGGACAGAAAGTGAGCATCCTCAGTGCTGAATATTCTGCCTCCCATCTCCCATGCAATGAGGGTCATTTCGTGCACTGTGACATTTTAAACGGCGCCGCCATGGCACGCAGTGAGCACCTGCCTTCTCGGGCTCCTGTGAGTTAAGCTGCAAAAAAAATGATAGGCCATCAAGTTGGTTGACTATGGCAATTCAGGAAGCAACTTGAGAGTAGCGAGAACTCGAATGATGCCTAAAGTCAAGGGAACAAGAAAGAGAATGACAAGCAGGAAGCTATGAGGAAGAAGAATTTCCATCAGGGGTGATGGCTTTGAAAAGCGCCATGCTGTGATGGAAGGCATACTGGGTCCAGAATTAGGAGACCTCGCTTCTGGTTCTTGTACCCCCAGGTCCATAGTTTTCCTTTGGGAGGCATAGATTCTCCTAGTTTTTCATAAGAAGGCAAGGTAAAAAAAAAAAAAAAAAACATATATATATATATATATATACACACACACATAACATATATATGTAATTTATAAATTGTACATGTAACACCTACACTTATAAATAAATATGAATAAATGTATGTGAATATGTTGTGTTCATATATATTTATAATTAATATCACTTATATAAATACAAATGTATATTCATATCTACATCTGTATATATATCTACATCCAACTGTTTATCTCCATTAGGCTGTTCACCAAACAGGTCTGTCTGTCTATTTTCTTGACCCAAAGTAGGATTTATCTTTTGTGTGATGGGGCGGCGCCAGAAAACTTGCTCAGTTAATAAATTTTAATCAGAAGTGATGTGTCCTGTTAGGGCTGGAGCCTTTCATTGACAACGTCAGATTCCTCAGAGCTCTTTTCTTTGACCCAGCAACCAGCAATATCCATGGTGGTGGCTGCTCCCTCAGGTCTGAGCAGCGACAGTGAACAGAGCACCCCTGCGGCCAGGATGGGCTTGTATCATTTGAGTAAGAATTGAACCATGACTCTTCAGATGCCATGATTCAGACCACAGCATAATGCAGCACGTGCTGACATATGCACTGGGGTGCCAGGTAAGATGTAGGGCATCCAGTCAACTTTGAAATAACATACATAAGTATATTCCAAATATTGCATGGGACACACTCAAAGTAAAAAGTATTTGATGTTTATGTATAATGCAGTAAGTAAATGTATTCCCTGGGATTGTTGAATATTTAATGAAAACATTGTCTGGAACCAAACCCTCACGAGCTTGAGTCAAAGGCTCCACTACATACAATCTGAATGACTTTGAGCAAGTTACTTCATTTCTTAATCTCGTTTGCAAGACAGGGAATACCTACCCAGAAATAGTGTTAGGAGGTACACGTGGGACAGGACATGAAAAGTTTTTGTTGTGATGTTTGGTAAAGAGGAAGCGTCAATATTATCTGCTATTATTATTAGTGTTGTTGTTATTCACATGGAAATAATTTGTAAGCTGTAAAGTCCCTGTAAATATTATCTATCGTCAATTACTAGTTATGGGCTTGCTATCAACCAGTTAAGAGCAATCTTGGGAAACTCTTTTAAGTTTTCTTAAATTTCCCTTTTCGTTATTCATAAAAGGGAGTGTGTGGTATATGTATGCTTCTTTCAGCTGTGAAATTACTCCGTTGTTACAGACTTCGATGCATCATTGGATTATGAATCAATTTGGTCCTTTTCTTCAAGGCCATCTGTCATATCATCCTACCAACAGGAGCCACAGCTTACCTGATGTCGTCTGGATAAGACACACAAGGAGGAGAAAGAGAAGGAACAGTAGCCTCATGATGGGAAATTAACTCTTGGGATTCTAAGAGGAACTCGCAAAGTCTGACGGTGTCTCTTCGGTGCACATCAGTGGGGGCTGGTGACCTGGGGAAAGAGTAGAAAGCTCAGCTAGAGAGAAAAAGCTTCTATTCCTAGTAAACATGTCCCATTAAGGCCTGGGTGTGACTTGAGAATGTTTCATCCATGGACACATGGTTACGGATCCACTTCCTCCTGGTAAAAAGCAAGACCTTTACAAAAAGTCAACATTTTCTAGTTGATTTCCATTTCTGCTTAGGACTCTGAGGTTTGGTGCCTTTTTTTTTTCTTTAGAACAAAACCACTAAAACACGGATTTTTTTTTTTAGCAAATCATCTATCTACTCATTCACCTTTATTGCAGGTCTCTTACACCTGTCAGTTTTCCTTTAGGAATACAAAGAGAGGTTCCCTTTTTAGAAGTTAAAAAAGGAGAAGGAATTGTAAATGGAAATGATCATCTCTGCTTTCTTACTCCAAATAATTTCTTTTTCTGCTACCCATTTAAAAGATAGAGTTGATCCCTTCTAGCCAGGCAAGCTCTTACAATGCCAAGTTCTTGCATAGATCAAATGAGATGAGACTTTAGGGGCCAAAGTATTTCTTTTTAAATTTTTTTTAATGTTTATTTATTATTGAGAGAGAGACAGAGCAAAAGCATGGGAGGGGCAGAAAGAGGGGGAGACACAGAATCCAAAGGAGGTTCCAATAGTTGAGCTGTCAGCACAGAGCCCGACGTGGGGCTCGAACTCACAAACTGCGAGATCATGACCTGAGCCGAAGTCGGACGATTAACCGACTGAGCCACCCAGGTGCCCCCAAAGTATTTCTCCTTCTTTTTTTAAATTTAATTTTAATTTTACATCCAAATTAGTTAGCACGTAGTGAAACAATGATTTCAGGAGTAGATTCCTTAATGCCTCTTACCCATTTAGCCCATCCCTGCTCCCACAACCCCTCCAGCAACCCTCAGTTTGTTCTCCATATTTATGAGTCTCTTCTGTTTTGTCCCCCTCCCTGTTTTTATATTATTTTTGCTTCCCTTCCCTTATGTTCATCTGTTTTGTCTCTTAAAGTCCTCATATGAGTGAAGTCGTATGATTTTTGCCTTTCTCTGACTAATTTCACTTAGCATAATACCCTCCAGTTCCATCCATGTAGTTGCAAATGGCAAGATTTCATTGTTTTTGATTGTCAAGTAATACTCCATTGTATATATATCTACCACATCTTCTTTATCCATTCATCAATCGATGGACATTTGGGCTCTTTCCATACTTTAGCTATTGTTGATAGTGCTGCTATAAACATGGGGGTGCATGTGTCCCTTCGAAACAGCACACCTGTATCTCGTGGGTAAATGCCTAGTGGTGCAATTGCTGGGTTGTAGCATAGTTCTAGTTTTAGTTTTCTGAGGAACTTCCATAGTGTTTTCCAGAGTGGCTGCACCAGCTTGCATTGCCACCAACAATGCAAAAGAGATCCTCTTTCTCCGCATCCTCGCCAACATGTGTTGTTGCCTGAGTTGTTGATGTTAGCCATTCTGACAGGTGTGAGGTGGTATCTCCCAGTGGTTTTGATTTGTATTTCCCTGATGATGAGTGATGTTGAGCATTTTTTCATGTGTCAGTTGGCCACCGGGATGTCTTCCTTGGAGAAGTGTCTATTCATGTCTTTCGCCCATTTCTTCACTGGATTATTTGTCTTTTGGGTGTTGAGTTTAATAAGTTCTTTATAGATTTTGGATACTAACCCTTGATCTGATATGTCATTTGCAAATATCTTCTCCCATTCTGTCAGTTGCCTTTTAGTTTTGCTGATTGTTTCCTTCCTGCACAGAAGCTTTTTATTTTGATGAGGTCCCAGTAGTTCATTTTTGCTTTTGTTTCCCTTGCCTCCAGAGACGTGAATAAGAAGTTGCTGTGGCCAAGATCAAAGAGGTTTTTGCCTGCTTTCTCCTTGAGGATTTTGATGGCTTCCTGTCTTACATTGAGGTCTTTCATCCATTTTGAGTTTATTTTTGTGTATGGTGTCAGAAAGTGGTCCAGGTTCATTCTTTTGCCTATCGCTGTCCAGTGTTCCCAGCACCGCTTGTTGAAGAGACTGTCTATTCCATTGGATATTCTTCCCTGCTTTGTCAAAGATTAGTTGGCCATATACTTGTGGGTCCATTTCTGGGTACTCTATTCTGTTCCATTGATCTGAGTGTCTGTTCTTCTGTCAGGACCATACTGTCTGGATGATTACAGCTTTGTAGTATAGCTTGAAGTCTGGGATTGTGATGCCTCCTGCTTTGGTTTTCTTTTTCAAGATTGCTTTGGCTATTCAGGGTCTTTTCTGGTTCCATACCAATTTTAGGATTATTTGTTCTAGCTCTGTGAAGAATGCTGGTGTTACTTTGATAGGGATTGCATTGAATATGTAGATTGCTTTGGGTAGTGTCAACGTTTTAACAATATTTGTTCTTCCTATCTGGAGCATGGAATCTTTTTCCATTTTTTTTTTTTTGTGTCTTCTTCAATTTCTTTCATAAGCTTTCTACACTTTTCAGTGTACAGATTTTTCACCTCTTTAGTTAGATGTATTCCTAGGTATTCTATGGTTTTTTGTGCAACTGTAAATGGGATCGATTCCTTGATTTCTCTTTCTGTCACTTCATTGTTGGCGTATAGGAATGCAACCAATTTCTGTGCATTGATTTTCTATCCTGAAACTTTGCTTAATTCATGAATCAATTCTAGCAGTTTGTTTGGTGGAATCTTTTGGGTTTTCTATATAGAGCGTCATGTCATGTGCAAAGAGTGAACATTTGACCTCCTCCTGGCTGATTTGGATGCCTTTTATTTCTTGTGTTGTCTGATTGCAGAGGCTAAGCCTTCCAATACTATGTTGAATAACAGTGGTGACAGTGGACATCCCTGTCTTGTTCCTGTCCTTACAGGGAAAGCTGTCAGTTTTTCCCCATTGAGGAGGATATTAGTGTTGGGTCGTTCCTATATGGCTTTTATGATCTCGAGGTATGCTCCTTCTATCCCTACTTTCTTGAGGGTTTTTATCAAGAAAAGATGTTGTATTTTGTCAAATGCTTTCCCTGCATCGATTGAGAGGATCCTGTGGTTCTTGTCCTTTCTTTTATTGATGTGATGAATCACGTTGATTTTTTGTGCATATTGAACCAGACCTGCATCCCAGGTATAAATCCCACTTGGTTGTGGTGAATAATGTTTTTAATGTATTGTTGGATCCAGTTGGCTAATATCTTGTTGAGGATTTTTACATCCATGTTCATCAGGGAAATTGGTCTATAGTTCTCCTTTTTAGTGGGTTCTCTGTCTGGTTTTGGAATCAAGGTCATGCTGGCTTCATAGAAAGAGTTTGGAAGTTTTCCTTCCATTTCTATTTTTGGGAACAGCTTCAAGAGAATAGATGTTAATTCTTCCTTAAATGTTTGGTAGAATTCCCCTGGAAAGCCATCTGGCCCTGGACTCTTGTTTTTTGGCAGATTTTTCATTACTAATTTGATTTCCTTACTGGTTATGGGTCTGTTCAAATTTTCTATTTCTTCCTGTTTCAGTTTTGGTAGTACATATGTTTCTAGGAATTTGTCCATTTCTTCCAGATTACCCATTTTATTGGCATATAATTGCTAACAATATTCTCTTATTATTGTTTTTATTTCTGCTGTGTAGGTTGTGATCTCTCCTCTTTCATTTTTGATTTTATTTATTTGGGTCCTTTCCTTTTACTTTTTGATCAAACTGGCTAGGGATTTATCAATTTTGTTAATTCTTTCAAAGAACCAGCTTCTGGTTTCATTGATCTGTTCTACTGTTTTGTTTTTTGGTTTTGACAGCATTAATTTCTGCTCTAATCTTTATTATTCCCTGTCTTCTGCTGGTTTTGGGTTTTATTTGCTATTCTTTTTCAGCTCCTTAAGGCGTAAGGTTAGGTTGTGTATCTGAGATCTTTCTTCCTTCTTTAGGAAGGCCTGGATTGCTATATACTTTCCTCTTATGACCACCTTTGCTGCATCCCAGAGGTTTAGGGTTGTGGTGTTATCATGTTCATGGACTTCCATATACTTTTTAATTTCCTCTTTAACTGCTTGGTTAGCCCTTTCGTTCTTTAGTAGGATGTTCTTCAGTCTCCAAGTATTTGTTACCTTTCCAAATTTTGTCTTGTGGTTGATTTTGAGTTTCATCGCAATGTGGTCTGAAATATGCATGGTATGATCTTGATCTTTTTGTACTTACTTAGGGCTGATTTATGTCCCAGTGTATGGTCTACTCTGGAGAATGTTCCATGTGCATTGGAGCAGAATGTATATTCAGCTGCTTTAGGATGAAATGTTCTGAATATATCTGTTAAGTCCATCTGGTCCAGTGTGTCATTCAAAGCCATTGTTTTCTTATTGATTTTTGGATTAGATGATCTATCCATTGCTGTGAGTGGGGTGTCGAAGTCTCCTACTATTATGATATTACTATCAATGAGTTTCTTTCTTTTTTTTTAATGTTTATTTATTTTTGAGACAGAGAGAGACAGAGCATGAATGGGGGAGGGTCAGAGAGAGAGGGAGACACAGAATCTGAAGCAGGCTCCAGGCTCTGAGCTGTCAGCACAGAGCCTGACGTGGGGCTTGAACTCACGAACCATGAGACCATGACCTGAGCCGAAGTCGGAGGCTCAACCAACTGAGCCACCCAGGTGCCCCTCGATGAGTTTCTTTATGTTTGTGATTAATTGATTTATATGTTTGGGTTCTTCCACATTTGGCACATAAATGTTTATAATTGTTAGGTCTGCTTGGTGGATAGACCCCTTGATTATGATATAATGCCCTTCTGCATCTCTTGATACAATCTTTATTTTAAAGTCTAGATTGTCTGATATAAGTATGGTTACTCCAGCTTTCTTTTGTTGACCATTAGCATTATAGATGGTTCTCCATCCCCTTATTTTCAATCTGAAGGTGTCTTTAGGTCTAAAGTGGGTCTCTTGTAAACAGCATATAGATGGATCTTGTTTTCTTATCCATTCTGTTACCCTATGTGTTTTGATTGGATCATTGAGTCCACTGACGTTTAGAGCGAGTACTGAAAGATATGAATTTATTGCCATTATAATGCTTGTAGAGTTGGAGTTTCTGGTGGTGTTCTCTGGTCCTTTCTAACCTTTTGTTGCTTTTGGTGTGTATGTATATGTATATATATATATATAAAATATATATTTTTTTTTTTTCCATCTTTTCTTCCCTCAGAAAGTCCCCCTTAAAATTTCTTGCAGGGCTGGTGTAGTGGTCACAAACTCCTTTAATTTTTGTTTGTCTGGGAAACTTTTTATCTCCTCTTCTATTTTGAATGACAGCCTTGCTGGATAAAGAATTCTTGGCTGCATATTTCTCTGATTCAGCACACTGAATATATCCCACCACTCCTTTGTGGCCTGCCGGGTTTCTGTGGATGGTCTGATGCAAACCTGATCTGTCTTCCCTTGTATGTTAGTGACTTTTTTCCCTTGCTGGTTTCATGATTCTTTCCTTGCCTGAGTATTTTGTGAATTTGACTATGATATGCCTTGTTGATGGTCGGTTTTTGTTGAATCTAATGGGGATCCTTTGTGCTTCCTGGATTTTGATGTCTGTGTCTTTCCCCAGGTTAGGAAAGTTTTCTGCTATGATTTGCTCACATAGCCCTTCTACCCCTATTTCTCTCTCTTCCTCTTCTGGGACCCCTATGATTCTGATGTTCTTCCTTTTTAATGAGTCACCGATTTCCCTAATTCTTAAATCGTGCTCTTTTGCCTTAATCTCCATCATTTTTTCTGCTTTGTTATTCTCTGTAAGTTTGTCCTCTATATCGCTGATTCTTTATTCTGCCTCATCCATCCTTGCCACCACTGCATCCATCCATGATTGCAGCTCAGTTATAGCATTTTTTGTTTCATTCTGGCTAGTTTTTACTTCTTTTATCTCTGCAGAAAGGGATTCTAATCTATTTTCAACTCCAGCTCGTATTCTTATTATCAATGATTCTAAATTCTGGTTCAGATGTATTACTTGTATCTGTGTTGGTTAAATCCCCGGCTTTCATTTCTTCGTGCTCTTTCTTTTGGGGTGAATTCCTTTGTTTTGTCATTTTGAAGGGAGAATAGGAATTAATCAGGTAGAAAAATTGAAATAAAAAAATAAAATTAAAAAATATTAAAATTAAAAACCAAACACACACACACACAAACAAAAATCAAATAGATGATGCTAGATCCTACGTATGTTTTGGTCTGGGTGTTGAAAATGGTCTGACAGATTAGAGAAAGAAAAAGGGGAGGAGAGAAGAAAAACAGAAGTCGTTTGAGAATTTGACAAAATGAATACACTGCAGTAGACTAAAATGAGATAATGGGGGTAAAATAGAATTTGAAAAAATATACATAAACGTAAAGAATATAGTAGAAAAAAATTAAAGAAAAATATTTTTAATAAAAATTAAAAATAAATATGAACTTTTTCTTTTTCTGTATTTAAGAAATAAGAAAAGAAACGAAAAAGAGAAAAAAGATTTAAAAAAGAAAAAAGAAATCATTTGAAAATTTGAAAAAGGGGATACATTGTAGTAGACGAAAATAAAATGATGGAAGTAAAATAGCATTTAAAAAAATTTACATAAAAGCAAAAAATATAGTAATAAAAATTAAATAAAAATATTTTAATAGAAATTGAAAGTAAAAATGAAGTTTTTCTCTTTCTGCATTCAAGAAAAAGAAATGAAAAAGAGAAAAAATAAAAAGTAAGAAAAAAGGAAATTGTTTGAAAAATTTGAAAAGGTGAATACACTGAAGTAGACTAAAATAAAATGATGGAAGTAAAGCAGAATTTCAAAAAACTTACACAAAAGTAAAAAATATAGTAATAAAAATTAAAGAAAGATATTTTTAATAAAAATTGAAAATAAAAATGAATTCTCTTTCTGTATTTAAGGAAAAAGAATTGTAAAAGAGAAAAAGGAAAAAGAAAAAGAAAAAAAAAGAAAATTGAATAGATGAAGTAGGACCGTTAACAGATTGAATTAGGACTGAAATTGCTTCGTTTTCCTCTAGAAGTCAGTCTATGTAGCTCTTTATAGTCCATAAATTAAGCTCGCGGTGAGACTTGTGTTCTTGAAAAGGGAGGTTGGCCCAGTTGGGCGGGGCTCAGTGTAATGGCTCCGCTCTCCACTAGATGGCGCTGCTAGCCTACTGGGGTGGAGTGTTGCAGGGCCCATAGGTGCGTATGCGCATGCGCGGGAGTGGTAAAAATGGCGCCACCCAGCCACCCAGTCTGTTCTCCCAGATCAGCAATCGTGCACCCATCCTCTGCCTTCAGCTTTTGTCCACTTCCCACTTTTTCACTCTTCGTGACTAGGCCACAGGCAGTACCTCTCTCCCGAGTTTTGTCTCAGATGCGGCTGTTTTCCCCGGCCCCTTACTTCCGAAGGACTGCGGCTTTGCCCCGTTCCGCCCCTCTGCCGGAGGCTCTCACCGAGCAATGGCCGAAAGAGCAGTGGCCAAATATTGGCTGCCCCCAGGAACGCCGGCTGGACCCTGCTGCTGTTGGTGCCCCGAGACTGCGGCCAGGTGCCAGCCCGTCCCAGAAAATGTTCGCGAGACAGTGTAGCAGCAGCGTCTCAGGGATTATGGAAAATCCCAACACACATCTGGCACCTGTCTTCACCCTTAATGACCTTGACCCAGCACCGGCGAATGTGGCCGCCTTCCGGGGCCTGCTGGGACCAGGTGGCTTCAACAGTCTCTCCCAAATGCCCTTCCAGCAGTGGAACCGCTTTTCCCCGTGTGGCCCGAGAACCTCGCAGACCCCCCTCTGTTCCTGGGGATTCGCCCTTCCCACCAGAGCACTGCCAGGTATGGAGCTGTGGAGCTGCAGCCTTTGCGCTCCCCTTGTTTACAGTCTTAATGGAATTTAAACCCTCTCCTTTCTCCTTTCTCCCTTTTTAGTTTAGTCCCTGTGGCTGTTTCCAATTTCCACTTTCTCTCCAGCTGCTTTTGGGGAGGGGTGCTTTTCCATATTCTCCCCCCGCCACAGTCTCCATCCTCTCTCCACCTGCAAAGGCGGCTCCCTGCCTGCCACCGCTTCTCTCTCCCCAAGTTCACCTGTCCACTCCTCGTACCTACTGAATTCTGTGGTTCAGGTTGTGCAGACTGTTGTGTTAATCCTCCAATCGGTTTTCTAGGTGTGTAGGATGGTTTAGTGCTGGTCTGGCTGTATTTCCCAGACGTGAGACACACAAAAAGCTTCCATGCTGTTCCCCCAAAGTATTTCTTTTTTTTTTTTTAATTTTTTTTTCAACGTTTATTTATTTTTGGGACAGAGAGAGACAGAGCATGAACGGGGGAGGGGCAGAGAGAGAGGGAGACACAGAATCGGAAACAGGCTCCAGGCTCCGAGCCATCAGCCCAGAGCCCGACGCGGGGCTCAAACTCACGGACCGCGAGATTGTGACCTGGCTGAAGTCGGACGCTTAACCGACTGCGCCACCCAGGCGCCCCCCAAAGTATTTCTTAATACAGATACTGCACCACTGTGTCCTTGTGGCAAAGGAGTAGTACTGGCTTGAGTATCCAAGGTAAAACATTGAAATTCCTCCCCATTTCTTCCCTTTCCCCTTCCTAGTTTTGCTTCGTATTGTTTATACGTCTCTCTTTTTCACTGAACGTGAACTTCTGAAGTCACAAGTCCTTCTAAAGTAACAAGTCCTTGAACAGTATGCTGGTATAGAAAGGGCAGTCGAGTATGTGTTTCAATGAATGTGTGCTTGTATGGAAGAACCAATACATAGATGAATGAATAACAGGATGGAGGGAGAAAATAAGGGAGAGAGAAAGAGAGAGGAAGAAAGGACAGACGGACACAGAAGGGGACACAGGGAACCAGACTTCTCTGCGTATCTACCACTGGTCACTATTGTAGGGGAATCAAAAGATAGTTGGCTACAGGGAGCAGACCTCAGAGAGATCATTCAAACTCTGAAGCAAGCAGTAATCTTTGGGGGAATAGAAACAAAAAGGAATTTTGTGTAATATTTAAAGAGCTTTGGGGTCGGACAGTGGTGGGTCCCGTCTTTGCTCTGCCACTTATTAGCTGAGTGATCTTGAAATAGCCTTTTCAAGCTCCAGCTTCTCCTTCTGTACACTTGATGCTGACAGAGTGCCACTCTCCTAGCACCAGACATTAGTTTCCTTCCTTCAACATCTGGAATGTCTCAGAAAAGGGCTGCAATTTAAAACTTGCATTTTGATTAAATTGCACTTTTGTTAAGCCTGTGGAACTAGAAGTTTGTAGTGAAACTTTGGCCATTTTTGGCATGGAAGAAAGATGGTCTTGAGAAAGAACCTGGAATTTTAGGTACATGCACACAGTTCCTCTTTGGATTTCACTTGTTAAATTAAAATTTTTTTTAATGTTTATTTTCTGAAGCGGGGATGGGAGGTGGATACAGAGCACGCGACGAGGAGGGGCAGAGAGAGAGGGAGACAGAATCTGAAGCAGGCTCCAGGCTCTGAGCTGTCAGCACAGACCCTGACACAGGGTTCAAACCAACAGACCGCGAGATCATGACCTGAGCTGAAGTTGGATGCTTAACCGACTGAGCCACCCAGGAGCCCCTGGATTTCACTTACTAAACACATCTATTGCTTAATAAGTTTGCATAATTAAATAAGATAATAGTAAGCCTCCTTTGACCTTTACTCCTGTAAAAGAATGGGACAAATTTTTCTTGAATAACTATTATGTGCTAGGAATCTTAAAAATGATATCTTAGTTCGCACAACTGCCATATGAGATAGACATTTTCTTTAAGCAAACAAATGCAGGTTGGTTGTACAGCTAGTGACAGAGCCTGGATTTGAGCTCTTTGAACTCATTTTACAGTCTTTCCTGCTGAAGAAAGCATGACAGCATTTGCCAGATGAAGGAATGTAGCTATAGGGAGATAAACAAGTGTGAGTGTGTGTGTGTGTGTGTGTGTGTGTGTGTGTGTGTGTGTGTGTGCGAGAGGAGACAAAGAGGGAGAGGGAGACAATGACTGAGGAGTTCTGCTTAAAGTTTTTCTAAATTACTGTCATCTGTCAACAAGGAAATTGAGGCACACATCAGGCTGGTGCTCCCTGAGCAAGTTGGTCAAATAATTCATCATCCAAACTGGGACACTCGTTAGAATGCAAGGCATTTATTCCTAAATTATGCTAGGACAACAGGCATAAACTGGGACAGCCCCAGGCAATCAGGGATATTGCTACTTTCCCTCTAAGAAAACCTCTTTGTTAACAAGCGCACTTTTCTTGGCTGAAAGTTAGGAAAAGCCTCAAAGCTGATGGTCCTCTGTACAATGCTCTCTCTTCGGTGCTCTGGAAATAGCCAGGGGCACATTGCCAACCACAAGGGGCTCCTGGGTCACGGAGACTGTTCAGACCTCAGCTTATCTTTGCCTCTCATCCTTCGCCCATGACTACAAGATAACACCCCTCTGTACGTTTGGAAGTAATGCCATCAACTTAATTAGTACGCTCTTCTGGTTTTATACTAAGGAGAAACACTTTCCCTTCTAGCCATACACCATTCACAATCCTATGCTAATGCTGATATCATTATTACAGATAATTATTAATCTGGGAGGAGACCCAAGAGGGCTCTCTTGCTTCCCTTCTTGGTGGTACAAATTGATCCACCATTGCCAACCCCATCACACTAAGGTCACGTCAAATCCTTTTTTAGAAAAAGGTTGGGGTACCAATGAGTGTCTTCTTTAATATTTTGGCCCAGGCATAACCTGAGGGTCTGATGAGGACCCATTAACTCACCTTATCCTAGAGCATCTCTTCTGAGCACATCCGTCAACTCCTGTCCCCATTCACTGGGTGCCACCAAAGTGGCCTTCACTGACCCACCTCTCCACCATCTGAAAGAACTAAATCTGTTTCTGACATTTTGTGTGTGTCCAGAAAACAACTTAGCAATAAAATGGTTCTGCTTTTGAATCCTTTGATCCGCATTTGAACCTTTCACCAAGTAGAGATCTATGTTAGTTCAGTGATATGGACCTAAAAATAGGATGAGTGTTTGTAGCAGTCTGTTTAAATAAGTCACACTAGGGGTGCCTGGGTGGCTCGTTCGGTTAAGTGTCCATCTTCAGCTCAGGTCATGATCTCACGGCTCATGGATTAAGCCCCACGTTGGGCTCTGTGTTGACAGCTCCGAGCTTGGAGCCTGCTTCAGATTCTCTCTCTCTCTCTCTCTCTCTCTCTCTCTCTCTCTCTCTCTCTCT
>NW_024412412.1:6473296-6503123 GCF_014898765.1 Herpailurus yagouaroundi
TCTCTCTCTCTCTCTCTCTCTCTCTCTCTCTCTCTCTCTCTCTCTCTCTGCCCCTTCCTTGCCCATGCTCTCTCTATCTCTTTTAAAAATAAATAAACATTAAAAATAAATAAATAGGGGCGCCTGGGTGGCTCAGTCGTTGAGCGACTTTGGCTCAGGTCATAATCTCGCAGTCCGTGAGTTCCAGCCCAGTGTCGGGCTCTGTGCTGACAACTCAGAGCCTGGAGCCTGCTTTGGATTCCGTGTTTCCCTCTCTCTCTGCCCCTCCCCTGCTCGTGCTCTGTCTCTCTCTCTGTCAAAAATAAATAAACATTAAAAATAAATAAGTAAATAAGTCACACTTAAATCTACATAGTAGCTCTGAGGCTTTTTACTTTTACTGGCCCCAGTGACAGTACTTTTATAATGACACTAATAATAGCAATAATAATAGAAGAAAAAGAAAAGGAAAGGGTGAAATAGGCTGAAAGCTTTTGTCCTGTCTCCTACACCTGTACACTGAAAGCCATCCTTTTTATTAATTCTCTAAATATTATGCGTAATTCCCACCCCTTCTTTGGCCGCTGATGGCTCTCTCCTGAACACCATCTACCTTCCAGTTGTCTCCTCCACACTTCCCAAGCTGTCTGCTGCCTGTCCTTCCAGGCAGGGATGCCTAAGAGCAGCTGCCCTTTGCCGCATAACTAGGGGTCAGATCAACAACGTGCCAAGGGAGGGCTGAGCGAGATCACGTGGGACGCATTGTGATCCCTTATTGACCGGAGCCATTTGGTGAGAGGAGGGGCATGAGCCAGACCTGAGTGGTGTCAGGCCCCCAGAGGAGGGGGGAAGGAGGTGGAGACAGACTAGACACTCCTTCCAAAGGGCTTTGCTGCGAAACTAAGCAAAGACAAGAAGTAGCAGCTGATCAGTGACGTAATGTCAAAGAAACGGTGTGTTTGTTTTTAGTTTTTATGGATTCAATAGAGGGGACAAGAGGGACAGCAGGGGACAGTGTCATCCATGAGAAAGGAAGAGAAAGAAGTGGACCAAAATAGAAAGGTTCGCTTTAGACCGGAGCGTGAGCCCATTAGTTCATGATTCACATAGAAACGCCACCCTCTTCTTGCTACTGAAACCAGAAAGGTATTCCTCCCATGTGAGAGTCCTAAGAAGACACATAGGAATGTTATGACTTAAATAAAACATTAATAGATTTTATAGGGTAAAACTTCAAAATTTAGAAAAAATGAAAATGCCCACAAAGAAGATGATAAAAGTCTGGTAAACAGTAGAGCCAAATCACATTTAAAATCAGACCAATGGGACACCTGGGTGGCTCAGTCGGTTAAGCATCTGACTTCAGCTCAGGTCATGATCTCACACTCTGTGAGTTCGAGCCCGGCGTCAGGCTCAGTGCTGGCAGCTCAGAGCCTGGAGCCTGCTTTGGGTTCTGTGTCTCCCTCTTTCTCTGCCCCTCCCCTGCTCATGCTCTGTCTCTCTCTCTCTGTCAGAAATAAATAAACATTAAAAAAAAAATCAGACCAAGGCCAATCGATACTAAAACGGGCTGAAAATAAAGAATAAAAGGGATGTGAGGCATCTGAGGTTTAAAAAAAAAATTTTTTTTTAACATTTATTTATTATTGAGAGACAGAGACAGAGCATGAGCATGGGAGGGGCAGAGAGAGGGGGAGACACAGAATCCAAAGCAGGCTCCAGGCTCTGAGCTGTCAACACAGAGCCCAATGCTGGACTCAGGCCCACAAGCTGTGAGATTGTGATCTGAGCTGAAGTCGGACATTTAACCGACTGAGCCACCCAGGCACCCAAGGCATCTGAGGTTTTAGATCAAGATGACAACTGTGGCCCAGGAGATGAAAAGGAGGACAGGCTTGTGGCTGTTTATGAACGGTGATTCAGAACTGGGAGCAAAAAATGAAAAATTTAAACTAGAAGTAGAATGAGGATTTTGGAAGTCAAGGGAAATCTTGAATGCCAGGGAACATAGGGAAAAAAAATGCAGGTTTTGATTTCATGCCTGGGGTAAGGAAAAACCCTGGGGTAAGGGTTTTAAGATTAATGTTTGAAAGTATGATCTGTAAGATCCCTTTCAAGTTGTCGCAGAGTAATTTTTGTGGGGATGCGAAGAGATTGATAAAGCTTAATGTGGCCCCATCAGGTGATGAAGCTCTGGGGGATGGGGGTGACGATTCTGAGGGTGTGATTTCACTCCCTTTCATATGTGTTGGGAAAGCACCAAGTAGCACAGGGACCCTCAGAAGAGCGGACGTTAGCAGAGGCATCATGGGCTTTTGTGTGAATAAATATAAAAGTGTGTACAATCTACAACAAGGTGGCACCCCTCCATTATTTTGTCTGTAGCTCACTGAATAAACCCAGGTGTTGGATCTTTGGTCTACACCTTGTATGCTCACAACATATAATTTTTAAGTGCTAAACTAAGACTTCATAGTTTAAGACATAAGTTACCTTCACAAAAACAACAACAAAAACCATAGGAAATGGAGTAGTGGGTTTGCACTGAGAATCCAAACCACTCATTCAAGGAAGCTTTTCTCCAAGTTGGGAAAGTGGGATGCCAACTTATAAATGCTGTGTAAATACAAGCATTCATGGGCACGATGCAGGCCTTTCTGCAAAAGAACATGGAGTTTCCATATTCTTTATGTTCTATAACTCTGCCCCCCTGTTGTGTCTCACTGGGAGAGGATTGGGATGAGACCAGTGGGACCAGTGCTGTCCCACAGGACATTCTGCCATGATGGGAGTATTCTACATCTGTGGGGTCCAACATGGCAGCCATTGGCCACACTGAGCATTTGAGCAGGTATGACTGAGGATCTGAATTTTAAATTCTGTTAACTCTTAACTAAAGCTTATATTTAAGTGGCTGCCTGCAGCTAGTGTCTACTGTAATAGACGGTGCAGGCTTAGACGCAACGCAATATGCTGCTGATCATAAGATTAGGCCTTTCTTGGCTGGCGGCCATCTGTCTCCATTCCTGCCGCCTATCAGAGTTTCTGGCCCATTGTTGCCGCTTAGTATTCGTGAAGGCATGAGTTTATGACAGATGTTCTCTATTAGTGTTTATTAACACTGTTAGGATCTATTTTCCTGTAGTTTGTGAATTTCTCACTTTGCTTGGAAGGTGACAGTCTAATTCATAAGAAAGTCCTAGCTGGAAGATAAGGGAAAGGCCTTCCAGTCCGGGAAAATCAAAGAGCTTGGTTGTTTGGCCACAACGACCAAATCTTTCAGGAGGGCTGTGTTGAGAAAGATTCTGAGGCCACATGGAGGCATCTCAGCAAAGAGTGGGAAAATGTCACCATTGATGCATTACACGGTTGGGACGTGGGTGTAAAGAGGGGGAGGGGAGGTGTCCTGTTATCTATTGCTGCAAAACAAATCAGCCCCAAACCTAGCTCTTTTAAAAGTTGTTATTTTGGGGCACCTGGGTGGTTCTGTTGTCTGAGTGTTCGATTCTTGATTTTGGCCCAGGTCGTGATCTCGTGGTTTGTGGGTTCAAGCCCCACGTTTGTCTCTGTGCTGACAGCATGGAGCCTGCTCAGTATAGTCTCTCCCCCCCCCCTCTCTGCCCCTCCCCTGTTTGCGCTCTCTCTTTCAAAATACATAAATAAACTTCAGAAATTATTATTTCATCATTCTCTCTCATGGTCCTAGAGATAAAGCAGGATCAGCTGGGTGTCTGGAGCTAAGAAATGCTCACGAGTTGGCAGGCAGATGAGGTCGGAACCATCTCGTGGCTCGTGCACATACCTGGCACCGGGGCTGGGAGGCTCCTTGAGGGGACTGGTGGAGCTGGAGCCTGTTGGGCATCTGTTTCTCCACGTGGTCTCTCAAGCCACACTTTGCAGCCAGCCTTGTCACACAGGGCCTTGGGACTCCCATGGCGTGTGTCCTGGGAAAGGGAAAGCCAGGTGTGGCTTTGTGACCTCAGGGCCCCCTCAGTGGCCCCTCACTGCTTTGACAGCTCCCTCAGCTGACACAGTCACAAAGGCCTGAGGGGTCCCAGGGCAGGGGCACTCGGACTGCACCTCTTGGTGGGAGCTGGCATGGGCCTGGCAGAGCGTGTCTGGAATACACAGTTTGCCACGTGCAGAAGCAGAGTGGAGGCAACGTTGCCAGAGAACAATCCATTGTTTCAAATGGTTTTCCCACATCATTTGAGACCAGCTCTGCTGCCCTTGTTACAGGCTGGAGTTGAGTTTGACCTCCTGGAATAAAGATGACGGGGCCACTCAAGAACGAGCCCTGCCTGTCTTCTGTAACACCTGAGCCACACCCCTCCTAGCTGCTTCCTGGAGCCCTGGCAGTGGCCTCTGGTGGGAACAGTAGAGCGCTCCTTCCTATTTCTGTTCGCTCATTTACACAACCATCCACTCTACACATGCAAGACACACAATGCCTCCATCGTCCTTCCGTGTCCATCCCAAGGAGGATTTTCTTTTTTTAGGGCCAATTCTGTAAGAGGTGGCTGAGTAGACTCAGTAAAAAAGAATTGACTGCAGTTTTTAAAATTAATATATGTTTCCTCTGGTCTCTATAGTTGTAACAACACTATAGGATATCTATCCTAAAATATGAGAAAAGAGGGGTGCCTGGGTGGCTCAGTCGGTTAAGCGTCTGACTTTGGCTTAGGTCATGACCTCACGGCTCGCGGGTTCGAGCCCCGTGTCAGGTTTTGTGCTGACAGCACAGAGCCTGGTGCCTGCTTCAGATTCTCTGTCTCCCTCTCTCTGCTCCTCCCCTGCTCGTGCTCTGTCTCTTTCTCTCAAAATAAATAAAGAAATTAAAGAAAGAAAGAAAGAAATATTAAGAATTTTTTAAAAAGATGAGAAAAGAGAGCTTTAAAGCTTTTAAATAACTCATGCATTTTTTACTCCTTTATCTGGTAACCATAGTGATAATCATCGTGATAATGTTAATGAGAGTAATACAATAGCTACAATCCGCCAACCCCCTTTTCTGTGTCCAGAACCGTGCTTAGCACTCCGCAAGTAACATCCCATGTTACAGTAAGTTCATGTAACTGACACAAAGCCAAATCCCCCAACCTCCTGGCACCAGCCTTTCCTTTTGCATCCAAATCACACACCGAAATCTCCAGCCCTCAGAAATGCGGGTCGGTCAGTCCCTTTCCAGTATTTCTTAGGTTCCCAGGGTGCTTGTGCTCAACTGATACCGTACCTGATCTCAGGCTGCAAGCATCCCTCACCACGTCTGGATCCGCGTTCCTGCACCAGCTCCTTCCGACTCAGTGTGGTACTTGCCTTGTTTATCTGCTCAGATCCCAAACCCCAAAGGCCATTGTATGTGACAAAGTCTTGTGAATGCTGGAAACAATGGATGGGGCAGATGTGTGAGTCACTGCCAGAAACAGAAAATTAGCAAGGGACATGACCCCCATTTTCCGTCACCTCCTCCTCCAGACTGTCCCTCTGGCATCCCTTTCCTGCCCTTGTCTGTCCCCGTAGGACGTCAGAATATGCCACCCCAAATATGCCACTTAGATATAAAGATTATTTTAAGCTGAAGGCAATCAAGAAATAGCAGATGTCAAAACAAAAACCCACAACTCTCTGCTCTCCCCTACCACTTGCCCGAAAGCAAGCCTAGACTTGTACTGAGGACTCTAGACATTTACCCGCCCAGAGACAGCTGAGAGGCACCCACATAACAAACCTGGTTAACATAACATAGTTACTTACCTTCCCACGTTGCACCCTAAAATCCTAAAATCCTTTTCCTTTGTCTTGTCACTTCTCTGCATTATTGTTCTCTGCTATGATGCTCTATAAGCCCCAGGTTCTAATCTCCCCTCAGACTTACTCATCACTGAGTTTCTCCCACATGTATGCACATGCCACGTGTTAATAAATTATATTTTTCTCACATCAGTCTATCTTTTTTTTAAGTTATATTTATTTTGAGAGAGAGAGAAAGCAGAGGAGGGGCAGAGAGAGAGGGAGAGAGTCCCAAGCAGGCTCCCAGTGCAGGGCTTGATCCCATGAACCGTGAGATCATGACTCAAGCTGAAATGAAATCAGGCACTCAACCGACTGAGCCACCCGGGTGTCCCCTTAGGTCAATCTATTTTTTGTCAGACAAATTTACTTTCCTAGGTCCCAGCTAAGAACCTCAGAAGGTAGAGAAAAGGACCTTTCTTTCTCTCAACCTCTCATGGGTCTGAGTCCCTGATGGTGTCTATACAGCTTCCTAATGAAAAACTAAACTTTTATTATTTTTTTTTATTTTTTTTCAACGTTTTTTATTTATTTTTGGGACAGAGAGAGACAGAGCATGAACGGGGGAAGGGCAGAGAGAGAGGGAGACACAGAATTGGAAACAGGCTCCAGGCTCCGAGCCATCAGCCCAGAGCCCAACGCGGGGCTCGAACTCACGGAGCGCGAGATCGTGACCTGGCTGAAGTCGGACGCTTAACCGACTGCGCCACCCAGGCGCCCCTAAACTTTTATTTTCAAAACATAGATCCATTTGGTGTTTATTTTCCTTTTCCTCCATATTACATACGTCTCCAAAAGCTTTGCTGGAGCCAACCAAATTCCTCATTAATACTTACCTGAGGGGTGCCTGGGTGGCTTAGTTGGTTAAGCCTCCAACTTCGGCTCAGGTCGTGATCTCATGGTTCATGGGTTTGAGCCCTGCACTGAGCGCTGTGCTGACAGCTCAGAGCCTGGAGCCTGCTTCGGATTCTGTGTCTCCCTCTCTCTCTGCCCCTCCCCTGCGCATGCTCTGTCTCTCAAAAATAAATAAATGTTAAATATTTTAAAAAATACTCACTTGAGGGGCGCCTGGGTGGCGCAGTCGGTTAAGCGTCCGACGTCAGCCAGGTCACGATCTCGCGGTCCGTGAGTTCGAGCCCCGCGTCAGGCTCTGGGCTGATGGCTCGGAGCCTGGAGCCTGTTTCCGATTCTGTGTCTCCCTCTCTCTCTGCCCCTCCCCCGTTCGTGCTGTGTCTCTCTCTGTCCCAAAAATAAATAAACGTTGAAAAAAAAAGATTTAAAAAATACTCACTTGATAAAGTTGGAAATAAGACCGAATTATTCATCGGATCATAAAAACACACCTGACTGCTGCAGACCATATTTTTCAGTGAGCTGGGAAATCTGTATTTACTAACACCATTTCATACTCCTCAGTCTATTCTTCCATTAATTTTTAAAATAAAAATTGTATATATTTAAGGTATAGAAAATAATTTGCTATATGCATGTAGAGAAATGATGGCTACAGTCAAGCTAATTAACATATCTCCTCACATAGTTAGCATCTCCCGTGTATGCTGAGAGCACCTGAAATCTACTCTCTTAGCAAATTTCCAGGGTTCGATATAAAATTATGAACTAGACTCCTATGCCGCACACAAGATCGCTAGACCAATTTGTCTTACATAACTCTCTGCCCCTGTAGCCACCATCCTACCCTCTGCTTCTACGTATTCAACTCTTTTAGATTCTATGTATCAGTGACAACATGCAGGTCTTTTTCCTTTCTGTGTCTGCCTTATTTCACTTAGCATTTTGCCTTCATTGTTGTCCCTGTTGTCTCAAACGACAGGATTTCCTTCTTTCTAGTGGCTGGTTAATATTCCATTGTGTGTATATCACAATTCTTTATCCATTTATCCATTGATGGACACTTAGGTTGTTTCCATATCTTGGTTATCGTAAATAATGCTGCAGTGAGTATGAGGGTGCATATATCTCTTCAAGGTCCTGGTTTTGTTTCCCTTAGTATATACTCAGAAGTGGGATTGCTAGATCATATAGTCTGCCTGCCTGCCTGTCTTCCTTTCTTCTGTCCTTCCTTCCTTCCTTCCTTCCTTCCTTCCCTCCTTCCCTCCATCCTTCCTTCCTTTTTCTTCCTTCCTTGTTCTTTTTCTTTCTTTTCTTTCTTTCTTTCCCTTCCTTCCTTCCTTCCTTCCTTCCTTCCCCCTTTCCTTTCCTTTCCTTTCCTTTCCTTCCTTGGAACCCATGTACTGTTTTCCATAGTGGCCATATCAATTTACATTCCCACCAATAGTTAACCAGAGTTCCCTTTTCTCTACATCCTTGCCAACATCTGTTTTTATTTTTTTATGCTAGCCATTTTAGCATGTGTGAGGAGATAGCTCATTGTGTTTTTGCATTTTCCGGATGATTAGTGACGTTGAGCATCGTTTCATGTGTCTAATGACCACACAGAACAAAGGAAACAACAAAAGGAAAAGGCAACCTACAGGTTGGGAAAGAATGTTTGCAAACCACGTATGTGATAAGGAGTTAACATCCAAAATTTGTAAGGAAAACATACAACTTGATAGTAAAATTACACATAACCTGATTTAAAAATGGGCAAAGGACCCAAATAGACATTTTCCAAAGAAAAAGTACAAATGACCATTGGAATTTACATAGTGATTGCATTGAATATACAGCTGCTTTTGGCAGCATATCTTATTTCCTTTTTTAATTTTTCAATATTTATTTAGTTTTGAGAGAGAGAGATACAGAGTCAAGCAGGGGAGGGGCAGAGAGAGGAAGACACAGAATCTGAAGCAGGCTCCAGGCTCCCAGCTATCAGCACAGAACCCCGCACAGGGTCAAACTCATGAACTGTGAGATCATGACCTGAGTTGAAGCCTGACGTTTAACCAACTGAGCCACCCAGGCACCCCAGCATATCTTAAATTTAAGAGAAATCAAGGAGGCTGTGGCCTGACCTTGCAGGAGGTAATGATGAAGGTGTGAATTACTGTCATCTGGTGGAGACTCTGTCCATGTCACCCGGAGATGCCCAAATGTTCTTTCACATTTTCCTGTCTGCCTTAAGGGAGTGTGTATATCGGAGGCATCTTGTGATTTACTTTTATTTCTTTCCCCCTTTAATGAACCTACTTTGGGTGCTAATGATGTTACGATCTTCTCAAAGAGAAGATTAAAAAAAAATTTTTTTTTACTATGTGTCCATTTTATTCACCTGTATCCTTTTTACTTTGGTTTTACCTCCCTTTGTTCTAGTTCCTTAGGGTAGAAATTCATTCACATTGTTAATTTGTGGGCTTTAGTCATGTCTATATTAAAAGCATTCGATGCTATAAATTTCTCTCTGAGCACTGTTTAAGCTACATTCCCACAAATTTTGGTACGTTGTTTTCATTCTTGATGGGTTTAAAATATTTTCTAACTTCCCATGTGATTTCTTCTTTTTACCCACTAGAAGCATGTTGATTAATTTCCACATTTTTTGAGGATTTTTCCAGATATCTTTCAGTTACTGATATCTTTGTAAATTCTACTGTGGACAGACACAGTGTGTGTCTCTCTATGGTATACATTGAATAATTTTAAATTGTTTTGATTTTTAAGACTTGTGTTATAGCCCAGTATGGGCTGTATTATATAACATTTTAGAGGATTCTGTGATTATTGCATAGCGTCCTATAAATTTCAGTTAGGTCACACTGCATGATACTGTTCATGTCTTCTATATATTATTACTGATACTTTTTTCTGCTTTTTCTTTTCACTATAAATGAAATGTCACAGTATCTACTAGTAATTGCTAATGTGTCAATTTCTCCTCCCCTTTATATCAGTTTTCCTTTAAGACTTTTGGGATTTTTTTATGAAGAGCATTCTAATTTAGTATTATATTATGTAATATATGTTATTGGTGAATTAACCACTTTATGACTGGGAAAAATATCCCCTTTTATTCCTGGTAATACTTCTTCTAAAATCTACTTTGATTTATAGGCAATTAGCCAACATAGTTAATTCTGTTTTCTTTAGATCACTGTTTCCTTAGCCTGTTTCCATTCTTTTATTTTTAATCTATCTTTGTCTTTCCATTTGATATCTCACATAAGTTTCTTATAGACAGCATGTATCTTATCATATTAAAAAATTTTTTTTAACATTTATTTATTTTTGAGAGACAGAGCATGCGCAGGGGAGGGGCAGAGAGAGAGGGAGACACAGAATCCAAAGCAGCCTCCAGGCTCTGAGCTGTCAGCACAGAGCCCGATGCGGGGCTCGAACCCACGGACTGCAAGACCGTGACCTGAGCCGAAGTTGGCCGCTTAACTGACTGAGCCACCCAGGTACCCTTCTTATTATCTTATTTTTTAAGGAGCCGACAGGCTCTTCATTTGACGTAGAATCTTAGCTGATCATGTAGAGCCAAATTTCCATCTGGCATTATTCTTCTGCCTAAAGAAAAAAAAAATTAATAGTGCAGGTTTTCTGGTGAGAAATTTTGTTAGCTTTTTGTTGCTTAAAAATTTTTACCTTATTTTTAAAATAGACTTTATTTTTTAGAGCAGTTTTAGGCTCATAGAAAAATGAGCAGAAGGTACAGAGATTTCACACATCTCCCCTGTCTTCACACTCGCACAGCCTCCCCATCCACATCTGGCCAAATCGGTGCACCTGCATTGACATATCATTACCACCCGGAGTAATTCCAGAACAGTTGACACTAGGGCTCCAGAGGAGGGCTACAAGTGCCATCCCTTTGTGAGGACTCTCTCCACCCTGCTGGTCGGAATGCACGTGTTCCAGACAGGTGTGTGTTCCTGGAATTGTCCATGCAATCCCTGTTGGGTGTTTTTGTTTTCCTCTGAGCTTGCCAAATTTAACCCCAAGGTGCTGAGCCCGGCACTCCGGCCGAGATTCAAGACAGTCCTCTTTTGCACTTGGGAGCTCTGTCCTCATCCAGATGCCCCTTTCCGGTTCTCCATGCCGGGAATGCAGGGGTCTTGGGCTGCCTGAACTTTGATCCATCTCTGGTCTGCTTGGCTTCTTCTTCCCTGTGCTCTGGCCTGGAACCTGCTTCCCGCAGGAGACTGGAGACTCTCACCGGCCTCCACAGCCGCGGTCTCACACTGCTGACTGTCCAGCGTCTGGAACAGCAGTCTGGCATCTCTGCCTGCTTCCCCAGCTGCATCCTGCAGGAGGGCAGTTCCCACAGCTGTTCATCCTTTTCTGGATGGGAAGTGGGATCCAGGCTCTTCTCTGCAGGAGCCTGCTCCCCTCTCCCTGACAGCCGGGTTCTCTTGCCTTTGTATAGGGCTGGTGATGGGGAACATGGGCCTGCTTCTCCATCTCCTGGAACCATCCGTTCCAACCATCCGTCGGGAGAACACTGTGCAAACCATAGCACCTTCAAGCCACTGGAATGTACTTCACTAAACCGTCTGAGCAGCTGTCGTGCTCCAGGCACTTTATGAGGTTCCAGACAGGAGGAAGACAAGGTCCTTGCCCTTAAAAAGTGATGCAACCAAATACGGAGATTGGAAATATGCAAATGTATAGGACGCAGAGATCAAGCAAGATTCACTGAAGGAGCACTGGGTCAGAACCCTGCAGTGAATCAGAGGAAATCTCCTATTCTTTCTGGAAAGAGGCACTCTTATTTTTTTTTTTTTTTTTAAATTTTTTTTTCAATGTTTATTTATTTTTGGGACAGAGAGAGACAGAGCATGAAGGGGGGAGGGGCAGAGAGAGAGGGAGTCACAGAGTCGGAAGCAGGCTCCAGGCTCCGAGCCATCAGCCCAGGGCCCGACGCGGGGCTCGAACTCCCGGACCGCGAGATCGTGACCTGGCTGAAGTCGGAGGCTTAACCGACTGCGCCACCCAGGCGCCCCGAGGCACTCTTTTTAAGAAGGAGGCAGGATCTGCAATGGCCTAGGGTGGGGGGCGGCGGGGATGGGTTGAAGTTTGCAGAAGGGTGATTGCACGCCAGCGACGTGGTCAGCCAGAGCAGAGGCACCGGTGACAGGAAGGCAAAGGAAATATTTCAGGGAAAACAGGCAGTCCAGTTTCACTGGGATACATAATTTGCAAAAAAGGGAATCAAATCTGATAACCCTTGGAAACTAAGCTCAGGTCCCCTGGGGGATTCCTCCAGATTTTCCTGTGTTTGAGTTAAAGGTGAGTCCAGTAACACTTTCTAAGCTATCAGTTTGGTAACAATGACCACAGTAACCAGAATTAAAAAAAATAATCAAGCTCCTAATTGTTTTGAGAAAAATATTTAATTTGATTTTGCTTCTACAAACTTCCAGGAGGCATCTCACGACACTTTACAACACTCCCATCGCGTTTCTGGATTTTTTATTTCTTTCTTCGGCAGCACTTTCGGCCGCTGAGAGAACATCGGCCGATTTGCTCCTCCTTTGGAAGGCAGGTTAGCAGAGCGCACCTGCCGCTTCTCAAACTGCAAAACTGCTTCTGCAGGAGGCTTATAATTCCTCCATTTCCTGTAGCGAAAAAACAGGACACATGGAAGGCTTGGTCCAAGCACAAGGCTTTTGGAGTTCCCCAAATAACTGGTCTGCTACCTTTCTTGTATTGCCCCCCCCCCCCCCAAGCCCCAATCCCCCCGCCCCCCCAGCCTCTCCTGCCCTCAATATACACTTCTATTTAGGGTCGGGTAGTTGGAAAGTGAATTCAGTTATAATCCTAGTTGTATACCTCATGGGGTGAACATACACATTTCTTCCGATTAAGAAATGAGAAAACACATGGTATAAAGATACTGGTTAGGATTTGGTAGATGCCAATTTGTAATTTCCTTTTTAAATAAAATATTATTCCAATCACTATTAATCACTCAAGGGAATTGTTTGTTTTTCTTTTATTTTAGGGTATCTTTTTTTTTTATTACCTTTTTTTTTTTTCTATAAAATGAGAAGTAAAGTAGGGGAAGGACTAAGCAACCAGTCAACTGGGCTTCTATGGGCCACAGCTCAGCCGAGGACCACCGAGGTGGCCGTGGGGAAGGGGCGTGGCCACTGGGAGCACCCAAGGGCTGGGGTGGTCGTGGTCCCCTGGGTCTCAAGAGGCCCAAAGACTCTACTTGGAACCAGCAAGCTAGTAACTGGGAGTCTGTGCTTCTGAGTTCAGATTAAATCAGTCTTTCCTGTTGGTGTTAAAGGTTTTTGTATCATTCTCTTTATGTCTCATGAACAAGTAAAACCATCTTTCCATGAAGGAGTGGTCTTTGTGAGCAATGTAGTCTCTGAGGAGTGGATCAGAAAAGACTGAGAAAACTGCTTCAAGGTCCCTGATGATTCTCAACAGAAAAAAAAATGGTGACGTCTGTTCCCATACAACAAATCTCCTTGGTCTAAAGTTCCCTGGAGGATGGGGAGGGACTGACCTCTTTGCAACTGTTTCAACCCGCTCACCTCCCGACCCATCTTACCTGGAACAGGCATCAAGAACAGGAAGGGCAACACGAAGAGGAGATAATAGATTCTCATGGCCGGCAGGCTTCGCAGCACGCTGAGACTGGGTGGGAAGGTGTGTTCGTCCACTTTATAAGGATTGCAGGACACAGCCATAGGTACAAGTAAGCAACGGCTGCAATTCCTGTAATAGTACAGTGATGACAATATGACGTGTTTCCTGATGCTTCATGCCAGTGTCTCTTACCCCACAGACCACGCCCACTCACCCCAAGTTAATTGCAAACCTAAAGGGTGAAGCAAATTTGATGTGAGCACACAGCCATCCCGATGCCCTCTAGGCATCAGGTCCAGGTCTGGCTCAGAGCTGGTTATAGATATGGGTGGGAAAGACCCCCTCCTCTTGGGAGCCGTCCTAGGGCATGTAGTCTGGAGCTGCCTTGTCCCCACTGTGGTATTTATGAGCTTTCTTCTTAAAGCCCTGGGTGAATCTGAAGCTCACCCGGGACCAAAGCAGTCCAGCTTTGGACATATTCAGAATCTAGGTGTAAACTCAGGTTGGGTCACATCCTAAGCCTGCACAGGTATGCCTGAAGTTGAGATAGAATGGGATCAGCTTCCAGATAGGAGAGGGAGGAGAAATGGGGCACTTTCCAGAGTCCCTGACCCTATGCTCCTTGGCGTGTGATGCAGGACAATAACTTGGGTGAAACACGGCTTACACGTCATCATTATCTGAAAACTGTCAAATTCATGAGTCAAGGTGTCTCATTTTCCCTCCTCAGAGAAGGAAAATGCTGGGATGATGTATTCGGTGGACTGGCACCTCTTCCTTGTTGATGACACTCCCTATACAAATGAGGGCCATGGGAAGGCACATTTAAGACTTCTAGTTATTCATGGCTCAAGAGCATTCAAGGAAGTCCAGAGATCAGGTGATTTCTACTGGATATTAATTTGATGTCTAAAGGGCCAACTTTTTTTTTTTTTAATGATTAGACTTAAATATTAAGGAATCCATCAGTGGGTTATATTTGTCAGTAGACTGTTTAATTGGGACCTGAAGTCACCATGACATTGCCTGGCTGTTGCATTGTGCAAATGCACTTAAAACAGATCCACTGAGGTCCCGGGGTATATTAGTTCTGGGACTGTGTATTTGGGATCTTGGTGCACTCATCGGGTTCTGTAAACACACTCTGAACCCCTCCTATTGATACAGACAAGTGCCACGTGCTTGGGGTCACATAAGCCATAGACAGGGGAGTTCTGATAAGTGTCAAAGTAAGGGCTCCAGCACAGGGCTGTGGAAAGGTGGAAGAAAGAGTAAAAGGCAGGTTTAGATAATTTAAAAACAGTTTGGACTTGTAGACACTTCATCTTTTTATTTTTATTTTTAAAATATTATTTCTTTTCTTTTCTTTTTTTAATTTACATCCAAGTTAGCATATAGTGCAACAAAGATTTCAGGAGTAGATTCCTTAGTGCCCCTTACCCATTTAGCCCATCCCCCCTCCCACAACCCCTCCAGTAACCCTCTGTTTGTTCTCCATATTGAAAAGTCTCTTCTGTTTTGTGTCCCTCCCTGTTTTGATATTGTTTTTGCTTCCCTTCCCTTATATCCATCTGTTTTGTCTCTTGAAGTCCTCATATGAGTGAAGTCATATATTTGTCTTTCTCTGACTGACTAATTTTGCTTAGCATAATACCCTCTAGTTCCATCCACGTACTTGCAAATGGCAAGATTTCATATATATATATATATATATATATATATATATATATATATATATATTTTATCCATTCACCCGTCGATGGACATTTGGCTCTTTCCATACTTTGGTTATTGTTGATAGTGCTTCTATAAACATTGGGGTGCAGGTGCCCCTTCAAAACAGCATATCTGTATCCCTTGGATAAATACCTAGTAGTGCAATTGCTGGGTTGTAGGGTAGTTCTGTTTTTAATTTTTTGAGGAAACTCCATACTGTTTTCCAGAGTGGCTGCACCAGTTTCAAAGCAGATATTTTTAAATGGGGAAGGAAGTGAGTGTGGGGCAGGGTGGGTGGTGGCTGTACAGACAGCCTTGCTCAGGCTTACACAGGATAAAAAGGAGGGTGGGGTGGGTGTTGTAGAGAAGCAATACCTAATTTCAGCCCAGGTGCAGGGCCAGAGTCATCTGAGCATCAGGTCACCGGGAATGATTTACTTTTCCACAAGGAACACAGACCTCCACAGTGAACTCTTGGTCTAACTGGTTCCTTCCAAGACTGGAAGGCATTTCTGAGGCAATGCCACTATTTTATAAGAGGTTCTTTGGGAATGAAAGCCATTATTCCTCATCAGCTAATTTGGAAGCAGGGGCCTGGAGGAAGAGCTATGGCAGTAGCACCCTCCCCACTACCAAATGAATTTTGAGAACGTTTATGAAAGTCATGAGTGTATGTGGTAAAAATTCAAACACCAGAAGAGTTAGACAAGGTTCTTCACTTTTCCTCTGCTGGTAACTGCAGTTTGTCTTTTTTGTGGCTTATTATACTTTTTTTTTTTTTTTTTTTTTAATGTCAAAAGTACTTTTGGCCTCTCAAGTACTAGCAGTTACACATCTCCCACCGGATAATGAATATGTGCCTGTGGTGTCCGACACACTAGAAGGAGCTGGTGCCACACCCTGGCCCTAGGGCCTCAAGTCACAGAGCTTGGAAATGTAGACCCCACACAGTGGTGTGCTGGACAAGCCGGATTTTCTCTCCCTCTAACAGAAGTTTCCGAATGCTGATAAGGTTGAGGAGGAGAGATGTCAATTACTTAAACTTTTGTATTAGTCTTTCCACTAATCTGGTTTTTTTTTTTTAATTCTATTTTGAAAATATGGAGCAGAGATGTGGTTGATGCAAGTTTTGGGTATGAAGGCAGCACTAGGTGGAGGGCAGAGCACTGGGTTTGAAGAGAGAAGTTACTGGTTTAACTATCAGTCCTTTCGCTTCTTATTTGGGTTTCCTTGAGCAGGTTTCTTGGTTCTCTGAGCATCTCCGTACCTCAGCAGTAAGCACAGAGAGTAATGTGTGTCCCGCTAGTCCACAGTGAAAGGCCTCTGAGTTCATGCTGTGAAACTGACTGAAAGTCACCATGGGACTCAAGTATCACCCATGTGGCCCACAGGAAGAATAACCAATGAGAGGATGGTTAGCAATATTAAGGCAGCTTAAAGATTATGGCATTGGCTCCCAGCAAGGGAATCCAGAATATCCACTCCTTTCTTTATCTTATCACAGTCTAAGATGGAGGGCCAGCCACCGTCCTTTATAGCCATTTTCATCTTGTCATGACCACTGTTGGATAAGTTACACAGGCAAAGAAAGGCATTATCCCAGTCTTACAGTTGAGGACACTGAGGCACAGAGAGGTAGGTTGACTTGCCTCAACCCACCCACGTAGTAAACGGCCATACTATGAACTACAGGGAACTGCATACATTTTCCAGGAACTCCTGCCCTCCACGTACCATATGGATTGGCCAAAGGGATGCCTTAGCAGAAGATGGGAGGGCACTTCATCCCTGGCCCCAGCTTCCACCAGGCAGGTCCACCCTGACCCCAGCGTCTGTGGAGTGCTCCATAATCCAGGCTTTGGGAACATCACCTCCTTCCTCCTTTGTTACCTCTGGCTCTAGGGACAGTAGTGCCTTTCTGCTGTTGCAAATACTGAGGTGACTCATCATACATTTGGCTTCTCAGCTCTCTTCTATGACCAACCATCTATATTACATTCACACGATTTGAGATTCTTACATTTATCTCAGTGTCTCTACTTGGACTTTGACTTGGTCTAGTTGGTCTTCACAGTCCATGCTCTAAACCATACAATATTAAAGTTCTGTTAATTCCTCTCCTTGTGATATTACTGTATTGTCACCAGTGAGAATAACGCTTTGCTATACACAGCCCTCCTGTATACCTCAGCCACATCTCAAGATTGAGCATAGATTGCATCTTTGAGATGGTGGTATGGGGTTGCGAGTCGATGCCAACTTGTTGTGGTCTCTTGATCATTCTTGTTAGGGTCAGGCATAAGGCAGGGTAAAGATAGGAGTCAGAGGCTAAAAAATTTTAGCAGTCAAAGGCTTTATTTGGGAACTAAGGTCTCGGGTGAGGTTCTGTGACTCAGGGAGAGAGAGAGAGGAGTCAGGGGAGTCGCCCCCAGGTGTGGTGGGGTGGGGTTTTTAAGCTGCAGCAGTTCCGGGTTTAGGTCCGGGTGGGCCTTTTTCGCGTCAGGTCGCACTGTGGCTCGGTGATTGGTTGACCTCCAATTCTTTCTGGCACGCTACTAGGGGCTTTTTGTTGGGTTGTGCTGGCAAGATGGCCATCCCCTCTACTGTGGTTCCAAGGACATCCTAACAGCTCTCACGTTCATGTATGCTTCCATGATAGTGTTGCATCCACACGACTCCTGAAACAGAATGCTACGGGCACGGTGACAGTCACAACAAAGTTTATTACAATGAGAGGCAAGGCCGACCAATCAGACCAACACTCTGGATAAGAGTGAGGCTCCGAACAGCCAGAGTACAGAGTTTTTAAAGCCGATCACATCGTTTTATCATTACCTGGGAACAGAAGAGAGAAACAGTTCCCAGATGAGTTAGAAACAGTTGCCTAATGAGGTGATTATTTTAGACTCTCTGCCTCTAAGTTACAACCAGCGGATCTCCTTGACCTTGCCTTTGATGCTCTTTTCTTTGAACTTTTGTTTCCTTCATTGGTAAAGCCTGATTTACAAGAGTAAAAGCAAGGCTGTTATCTTTTGACCTTCAGTGTCAGAACAAAGCTGTTATTTTTCAAGCGAAGCCTTAGCCCTACACTACAATTTAACCCTTACAATAGGTGTACGGGAGGTGGTTTCTAGCATTCCAATTCATTGCTGCAATTTTAGCTTGATTATTCTAAAATAATGTGAACATGGAACCAGGAAAAATAAAACCTTTTCCCAACTATGTGACCATAGGTTACCTTTCCTTCCAGAAAGGTAGCAAACTGTAGGCCTCCAGTTGGAGACCATCCATGGAGGTACTTTGTTTTGCCAGTGAATTAGGCCCCCAGGGAGGTCAGCTTAGAATGAAGTCTCATTTCCCCTGCTTTGTGCCTTGATACGTTTGCAGAGCTCCTGAGGGCATCTGAGCTCTGCCTCCAGCTTTACTGTCTCCCCTCCAAACCCAAGTCAGAGAGCTACTTCTCACCGCCAGGAAGTGGGCCAGGGGAAGCTCGGGCTTTATTTCACACAGGCTAACTGACTTGTCTTCACCAAACCACTTGGGTGTGGACAAATATTTTGTATCATCTTCAACCAACAAGTTTTCTTGGCATTTTTGCATCTCCCAGGCATGAACAAACACTGTGTAGCTTCCTACAAACACCCCTGTATTGTGAACACTTTATTTGATATTGTACTTCATCCACTATAGGAAAAAAGGGGGGATATCGATAGAAAGGCAAGGGGAGGTGTGCCAAGAAGGGATAAGAGTTGGGCCTGAGGGACTCACCAGGAGTCACAAGACTCCATCGGGTTCATGGGCTGGAGCAGAGACTCAGACACAACTCTTCTCCCCAGGAGCCACCACAGAGGCAGCAAAGCATAGAGCAAGTTTAGGGAGCAGTGAATAGTCTAGTCTGGTCAAAGTCAAGTGGATGTGCATGTGGACAGTTTTGCATTTGATTTGGCAGACATGCCATGAATTCATCAAAGACTAGATCTCAGATTTAAAGTCTCAAACGTGCTGACCACCCCGTAGCTCCTTCAATAAAGGCTGGGAGGAAGGGCGGAGAATGCCGTGCATACAATAGGGCCAATGGGCTGGGGTGACTCCCAAAAAACCTTGCGTGTTGAAACCATTTACATCATCTACTCGCAAATGGTGTCATGTGATGGCTGTGGGAGCTCAGCCACTGTGAGATGAGCCTCCTGATGCCCAGGGGACCTTCCCCAGGTCCCTTGTTCCTCTACACGCCAGTGACAGTGTGGTTCTCCAGAAGCCAGACGCGGTCCAGAGGAAGGTCTCAGCAGAGCACTGCTTCTTTTCTCTGCCCAGGGGCTCTATGGAAATTCCTGTGAGTGAGTGCCAGGTTTACCTGACTCTGTCTGAGAATATTACAGGAAGAAAACGGGAAAGATGAGAGGCACTGTGTGGTGCGGTGGGATGTCTCTGGAGAGTACAGTCAGAAGGTAACGTTGCCTCCAAAGGTGAGCCCTCCCGCAGCACCTCCTGCGTGTGGTGCTGGAGGTTCGCTGCAGGCAAATTCTCTGGCTCACCGAACGCACCTTCACTTTATGTTCAGGCTGGGGCTTGACGGGTGGGCTCTTCCCACTTGTGGACGCTCCCACATCGACTCCTGCCAGCAAAGGGAAAAAAAAATGTCTTCTGAATGGATGCTGCGTGTTCTTGTTTTGTTTGGGTTTTGCTCATATTCCTCCTGGCAGTTTAGATGACTGGATGATATCCTTTCTGCCTAAGAAAACACCCAGACGGTTCAGGGGGCACACTTTTAGTAAACAATGGAGGAGAAGACATACAGGGCTCTACAAATTAATTCTCTCTTTCACCAAGTGTTTCAACGTACGGGGGTAGAAGGACACGGGAACCAATCATCTCTTCAACGGGTCACCATGTTCTAGACTCTCCCTCGAATTTTTGTATCTTCACCTATCCTGGCTTCTCTACCTTGTTTAAGAGGAAGGGTTTCTCTCTTCCGTGGCTCTTTCTTTCTCTGTTCTCTGAATTCCACCTCTTTTAGCCATAGACTGTTGCATAAACCCTTTTTCTCTTATGCCACTCTCTTCCTCTCCTTTTCCACTGGCTCCTTCATATGGTCCACACTTGCACTCAATTCTTTATTTAAAAATATCCTGTATTTGACCCTTCTTTTCTCCTTAAACCATTACCGTACCTCTTCTTTCATTCATTACCGAATTTCTCAAATGGGTGGTTGATGTTCACGTGACCTCCTATTCCCTCAACCCATCACTCCCTAATTTATTGCTTCCTGGCATCTGTCTCAAGAAATTCGTTCCACATAGAATGAAGTGTGATCGGTGCCACTGTTGACCTGAGTTGCGAGCAGAGAGAATTAAGGGAGACGCGTTCTGGAGAGAGAGCCAGGCTCTAGAGATGATGACCCTTTTAGCAGGTTGAAACTCGTTCAGGAATTTGGAGCCTGAGCAGTGATGTGGTGCCGTGTGACTTTCCCAGAGTCTAAAATCACAGCTAAGATGGTGAGGGATGAGTCTCCCGGCTCCTGAGGGCAAAATCAGGAAGGGAATAAGTACACAGACATTCATATGTAAGACTCTACCCTACCCTCCTACCATCTGACAGCAATATTTTCTTTCCAAATGGAATGCAGTGTGGATGATGCATTACTTTCTGTTTATACTTTTACACCCTAATCAGATTCTTTCACTGCATTTCATGCTCAGCCCCAGTGAAAACTCATCATATAGCAACCCTTGCCACCAGCCTACACGGTCTGCTGGCCGCTGGCTCGGGAAGGACTTTCAGGTTGTAGGTGGCTCTTATAACTCCTCAGTGCATTGGGAGCTGGGGCAGAGGAAGAGATGTCCCCAAAGGCAAGAGGTGGGACCCCACAGAAATTTTTTTAAAAACATAGGTCTCCTGGGGCACCTGGGTGGCTCAGTTGGTTAAGCGTCTAACTCTTGGTTTTGGCTCAGGTCATAATCTCCAGGTTTTGTGAGTTCGAGCCCCACGTCAGTCTCTGTGCTGACAAAAAAAAAAGATAAAAGATAAAAGAAAAAGAAAAAAGAAAAAAAACCACATAGGACTTCTGCCACTATTGTTTAATCACAACTGATACTTGAAATAAATCTATTAGCAACTATTGCAAGAGGCGATGGGAAACCATCAAATGTTTTCACACATAACGATTGGCATCTATCGAACTGTTATTTGTGCTTAACACTGTGACTGGTGCTTTCATGCCTTTCTGTGAGAAAAACGTGTGAGGTCAGTATTACAATCTGGATTTTAAGGATAAGGAAAGTGGGGCTAAGAGGAATGAAGTAACTTGGTAAAATTCAAGTTTGGAGCCCAGATCGGTCAGGTTCACGGATTATGCTGAATTATGACTATGCAACTCTACTACTTGATGTCCTTATCACTACGTTTGTTTGAGTTTTTCAAGTGGTTGGTTAACACACCAATTCCAGTTGGTTAACACACAGCGTAATGTTAGTTTCGGGTGTACAGTTTAGTGATTCAGCACTTACACATAACTATGTTTTATATCCGTGTTTTTGGCCAAAGGTTTCATGAGTGGGGTTTCCAATGGAAAGGTGTATGCTGATACATGGGGTGGAAAAGAATGCCACAGGACCGGGTGACAGAAGCCATACTTCACATCGGCTTGACCCAGACTACAGGACTGCTTCTGTTTGGAGAATTCCCAGATAAGTGCCTCGTGGAAGTGTTCACCGCGGCATTTACGATGCCAGGGCATCGAGAGAAATTCAAGCTAATGATGACGTTGGCATCTCTCTATCAATCTCTTCTTCCATATTTAAAAAAAGGTTTTATGCTTGCATACACTAGGAAACAGAAAACTTTTTCTGTGAAGGGCTATAAAGTACAAAAAAAATATTAGGTTTTGCTGATCATACAGTTTCTGTGGTAGTTGCTCAGCTCTGCAGGTGTGGGGCAAAAGCCACCATAAGCAACATGCGAACAGCTGGGCGTGGCTTTGTTCGAATAAAAACTTTATTTCCAAAAACAGGTAGGTAGCAGCTGGATTTAGCCAGTGGGCCATGGCTTGTGGACCCCTGGCATGCGTTTGGGAGACAATGAGGGTGTGGGCAGCCTCTCAGAAGGCCCCTAATCCTCCCTACCTTCTAGAATTCATGCTCTTGTGTCATCTTTTCCCTTTCCTTGTGGGTTGTCCTTGTTGACTCATTTCTAAGACACAGAATAAGGCAGTAGTGATGGATGCCACTTCTGGGATCAGGTTATAAAAAGACTGTGGATTGAACTTGGGGTGCCCTCTTCTCTCTGACTTTGAGGGAAGCCAGGTGCCATATTTACAGCTGCCCTACAGAGAGGCCCTTTTGGCAAGAAACTGAGGGAAACTTTTGGCCAACCCAGTGAGGAGCTCAAGAGACCCTCAATCTCACAGCTTTCCAGGAATCTACTTCTGCCAACAACCACGTGAGTGAGCCTGAAGAAGGGGCTCCTTCTCTGATGAGCTTTCAGATGAACTCACAGCTTGACCCCAGCTTCCTGAGTGTCCCGATCCAGAAGCACCCGGCCACACCGTGCACAGTTCCCACAACCCACAGAAACCCACAGATGCTCGACATGTGCTGTTGTGCAATGGATAACTACCACCGTGCGGTACAGTATGAACAATACAAGACTTTGGAGACCTGTGCTCTGGTGCCAGGCTTTGTGCGAATTTAGGTTAGTTGTTTACCCATCTGGACCCTCCACTTCCCCTCTGCCTGCCAAGGGCATGGGGATCATGAATTCCTGAGGTTATTACAAGTCTAAATCTTCATAGCTCATTGAACTGAGTCACAGTGATATCTGCATCGAATGAATTGGAAACCCATGGGTGAAATATAGTCTCCCAACTTATTCTGACGATTAATTGTCAACATCTAAAGGAGTAAAGATTCTGCATAAAAATCCATATCCCTGACTTCTCCAGAGAAATTCGATGATGTAACCACTAGGGCCCACAAGGCTACATGGGAACATCAAGGTGTATCCAAAGATCTCTTGCCCCTTTACGCAGAATACAAGCCCCCTCAATCAGAACCTGCATTCATTATCGTTCACTGGCCTGTCTCACCTCTTCAAAATGCCTGGCTTGGATGGGCTTTAAGGAGTCACTTAAGTTATGTCTGAGCTTGCCTTGAGATGTTTCCTATAACAGAGCAAAGGTCTTCTTTTACCTTCGGTTATGTTTTGAGTCAAGGACACTGGCCCTTTTTTGGCTCCCTGTGCCCTTTGTGAAGTGCTGTGTCATAGTCTGTACCCACAAGTTCTGCTGTATGGACCTCAAGAAAGCCCCAGCTTAGAGCCTGGACAGGCGGTACCAGTGCTTTGCAAGAAAGCCTGGGTCCTTCCCTCTCTCTGCCACACATCTGGAAGACCTCACCTCCCTCCCACAACCTTTACAGAAAAACATACTTTGCATGCTCCCATGCACACTCGTGTGCACGCACACACACGCACACACACACAGAATTCTCTCTAGCTCAGATAGAAGCTACACTTGTCTTACGTTTCCTCAGTTCCATATACATAACGGCTGGAAAAGTGTTCCCTTTTTGTACTGCGTGCAGGGTCTCACTACCCCCTCTTACCTGGTGGAACTCATCTCTGACCCAATCTCTGTGACCCTTTGATTCTCGTTCCTTTTCTCCAACCGCCCCCTCCCTCTCCACCCTCTCACGGTTGCTGTACCCATGGTTTCTGTTTTTCTATATTGCCTGCATTTGGATTCTCATTCTTTCGAGTGCAAGGCATTACCAGCTCAGGAAAAACAGTCTAAGACATGGATGTATGTGCCCTCTGATTTGAACTACCACGACTCAAAACTTACCTTGTGTTGAGGGCATATTTGTGTTTTGTTTTAAGCATTTCACAAGATATATGCTTTAAGAAACACTCTGGCCTGGGGCCAGCTCTTGGCTTTAGCACGCTACTTATGCACACATACGCATAGCTCATGACACCTGCTCAGACCTGCACACCCAGCTACGGAACTTGTCCACCCAACAACAAACTATAAAAACGGTGGGGGAGAGGGGGAGGGGAATTAACAAAAATATCTAGATGGTTTCACACACAGTACGTATTTTAGAAAAGTAACTTTGATGATGGCCTGGATTTTAATTCTCCCGGAGACTGATATTTGGGGACCACCTGCCCATTGTGTTCATAATGAACAGGAGAGGCCCCTGGGGCGGGGGTGGGGTGCACAGGAAGGCGTGCATTGCTTTCCGAAGGGGCGACATTTGCTTCTGTCCAATTGGTTCTGTAGCCTCTTTGGAACTAGATTTTCTTCAAGAGAATTGGTGCTCAGTGTCACAGGCTGCCTTGTTCGGTTGCCTGAAGTTTCTATTAAAAGTGTCACTTTACTGACTGTTATATTGGCCTCTTCCCAGGGAGATGTGGACGCTCCAAGTATCAGCCTGCAGACCCACTGCAAAGCCACCCGTTTTCTCAACCAGCAAAAACGATTACGTGTACCCTGATAATATCCTTCATTTCAGCCTGGAATTGTCTGTGTTTTCCTAATACCGTCCCCTAACACCTATATCTTTTCCTCATCTCTTTTCCCTGTTTCTGAGGATTGAGTTCAGTCCTCTGCTTTGCTCTTTCTCTCTGCCTCTTTTTATCTCTGTCTCTGAGTTCTTGTGTCTGCCATTATCTGTCTCTTACTGTGTTCTCGGTTTTTATCACTGTGTGTCTGTGTCCTGCCTGGTGGTTTTTCTACCTCAGCTTTTGAGGACAATGCAGTGGTCTTGTGTCTCAGGGTCTCTCCATATCAGAGGTCTCTTCCTGGCAGGCTGTGGTGTTTCTAACTCTTAGGACCACCCCCTATAGCCAGCTAGGGGGATTTTCTGGCAGGAAACCCTTCCTCTTCGGCCATCAGGTGCCTCCAAGGTTATCGTGGGGACAGTATGACCAGAACACCCAGCCCTGCTTCTGTCAAAAAACCTGGCCACATAGCTCTGTAGTGATACATCCATGGAAGATTCATGAAGAATAATGTAACAGAGATATGAATCAACCTTCTCTTTTTTATCCCTCCAGCTCTATCCATCTGCCACACAAGTATGAGCTCACAGATGGTTATTGGCATTTCTTCATCCTTTGGAAACAGTCTCTTTCAAAGAGAAAATCTCTTTCTCTAGCGTGAGAAACCTATTTCTATTTTTATTTCCACATGGGCAAGTAAACTGGACGGCTGGCCATTTTCCTATCCCCTACTTTATTTGCTGTTCTTGAAGTTCCCAACTTCTCCAGCCCGCTGTCCTCACCTGCTCCAGGAAGACATGACCATTTGATTGGATCTTCACTGGAAGAATCTAGCTTTACCTCCTGGAACATAAAGGGAGTGGCAGTGCTCCCTCGGGATCCCAGCAAGCCTCAGGACAGAAACCAAATGCTCCTTTGTTGAACAATGGGTTCCTGACTCTTCTGGATGTGAGAAACATCTTAGCAATTAGGGAACTATTTCCTTCCTCACTCTGAGTGAAGGCTGCACTGTCGTCAAAACCTCACATCTGTCCTGGGGACCTGCACAGATATTCCATCTAACTGGCTCAGGATCCCAGGAGATAGCTTGTGAGCTCTCACCCTGCAGGTGCACATGAAGCAAGCCTGAGGTGTGGGACCACCCACACCATCCCTGGAAATCCCAGCCCCTCCCAGCTTCCCGGACACTCCTGGTTGTCATCCAGCTGCCCGGGGTGGGGGCTGGGGTGTGGGTCCAGCGTGTTCAGTGAATGGAAGGAGGTGGTGGGTGGAGAGCAGGTAGGCTTGTAGGCGAGCATGAGGGTGGGCCGAAGGAGGACATCCTGGGTGCAGGAGACTGAGGCTGGAAAGGGAAGAACACACTGGGGAAGGACCAGCTCTTTAAAGGATCTAAGCAGAGGGACTTTCCTTCTAGAATCTGGGGAAAACATGCATTTGCCAGACTTTAATTTTTTGCCCTTCGCTGGTAAGATTTCCAGAAACATCAGTAAAAAATCCTGTGTGAGAGTGTTAGGGAGTTTGCAGGACCGTCGGTGAAGGGGAGGGTCCTTGGGTCCACGACCACCCCTCTCTGTGTGCCTGTAGAGAGGGGACATCACCTACTGCGTGCAGGTGACGGCAGCAGGGGCCACGTGCCACAGAAGAGCTGTGTGCTGGGAGGGCTCGGCCATGACCCTGTGCTTGAGGCCGCGGTGGTCCCGGCTCTGAATGCACAATGGTTTCACTCAGTCCCTTCACAGAAACAGCCAGGGATCCGGTCAGCTCCCGGGGGCGCCCGGGGCACAGTGAGTAAGTCTGAAAAGCTGCCGACACAGCGCTGGAAGCACAGCTCTAGAGGAAGATGATCTCTTGCGGGTGCGGACACCCACCTGCCGTAGGGACAGACCTCCCCTGGTGACTGCTGGCCATCTGCACAGCCCTCCCTGGGGCAAGACAGTGACAAGAATCAAGTGAAATGTGCGGCTTTTCCAGCGCCTTCAGTCAAGCTCAGCTGTGACAGGCCCCACACCCAGCATGAAGCATCACCCGGAACACCTGGGTGTGTGAGTCACCGTGACTCTGCCCCCGGTGGGTCAGGCGGGTGGGAATTCCCGGAGCTCTGGGCGGGCACCAGCCTCCCCGCCGCCCCGCGTGGCCCCGCCTGCTGGGAAAGGGCTTGGCCTCTGCTCCCGGGCACCGTGTGAATTCGCATCCCTGGTGCCTCGGTTACCCTGCCGCCACTCCTCCCGGTCCTGCTGGCACCTGCGGGCTTGGCTCACCTGCAGGGGATGGTGGCGAGGGGCAGCTGCTCATTAGAGCAAGAAGGACGGGGAAGCACAGCCATGAGGGAAAGTCTTCCAGGACTTCGTCAGCTCCAGCAATCCGCCTGCCTTCAGGGGGCCACCCTGTGGGAGCCTGAGGGTCCTGGGTAGCCGGTGGCCCACCTGTGCTGCAGGGAAGGAGCCGGCTGGATGCGGGAACGGGGACAGCGCCCCCGAGCCCGCCCCACCTTCCAGTACGGGCTGGTCCAGTCCGCCTTCCAGAAGCCACGAGGTGGGTCCGTCCTCCGTTTCCTTCCTCCCCGTGCGCCGGACACCTTCTCTCATTCAATTCCTGTCATTTCCTGTCACTGCCTTCCCTCTGCTTCCGGAGCTGTGGGAGGCCCCATCCCCCTGCTCACCTGGCTGGCCCCTCCTACCCGCCAGGTGGCGCCCTAGAGCTGCAGCCCTGCCTGGGCTGCCCTGGCGGGTGGTCCTTGTGATCAGCCCCACCCTCCCCCTGCACTGCTCCAGCCGCAGAGCGGACACCCACACCCGTGGGGTCCCAAGGTAAGAGAAGGCCTCCGACGGCCTCTGCTGCCGGCTCGAGCCACAGTCTCCGCGTCTCTAGCGCCGTTCAGGGCTCCAAGCGGAGCGCCATGAACACCGGGTTCGAACCTCCCCCGGGCTCGGGTGGAAGGGTGAGGGCCCTCCTGCTACCACGGGACAGGGAGCGGGAGGCGGTTCAGGGTCAAGCCCAGGACTCACTTCCTCCTCTACCCGCGTCTAGAGATACGGGAGCCCGGGCAGAGCCCCGGACTCCTTCCTCACAGTCACCCCAAGGGCAGGAGACAAGGCAGGGGCTGCCGTCCCTTCCCGCCCCGTCGCTAGCTGTGTGGTCTTGGGCTCTTGTCTTCACTCAGGCGAGTTTCTGTTTCTTCCTCTCTAAAACCCGGGTAATCTCGAGGGTCGACTCTAAAAGGCCCTTGATAACGCGTGGTCTTCTGTTTTCACTGCTACGGCCACCCTGATCCTCACACCACTATTTATTAAGTTAGGGAGCCCTAGAAGGACACAGTGTGTGGACGCTGCTTCCTCTATATTTTATAGGATATCCTTTCCTCCGTCCTATAAAATGGGCGGGGAAAGGGTCACCATCAACCCATCATCAACTTGCTACATGACCTCAGGCAAGCCTCCGAGACCTTCAAGTGGGGTGCATTTACCTCCTCCTGCTGCCTCCCGGGCAGATCTGAGCAGAACCTCCTCCATTAGAGCTGTGTGGCTCTGGGTGAGTAGCTTCACACCTCTGAGCTGTAAGCGTCTCATCTGTTTGATGAACACACTGACGCCTGCTGGTAGATGAACAGAGATAGAGCATGTGAAGCACTTAGCACAGGAGCTGGAGCCCAGGGAGCACCCAGCACCAAGTGCTGCCAGGCCGACCTTGAGAACAAACCTGGCTTCCTTGGCATTTAGCACTAGATTTCTGCACCTGGATCCCAGGCCAGACCTAGCCCGAGTCGTGCATGCCCCGGGCCCCAAGCTGATGCTCTGTGTACCCTCCCAGAGGCCTCGTCTGGGTGACCGCGGTGAGTGAGCTCCACCTCCCAGACGGGCCCCTCCCCTGCGTGAATTCTCAGTCTTAGCTGGGGCGGGCACGTGTTTCCTGTAGGTGAGACACGTGATGGTCTCCTGTGTCGTCATCTAGGGAATAACCCACAGGTGCTGCGTGTACCGGGTGTCCAGCGAGGAGGAAGCCTGGAAAGCACAGGTTCACCTGGTGTCCGGCCGTGTTGAGCACCGGTGGCTTTCTAGACGTGCCTTTCAGGGTGTCTGAGTCTGGCGGATGCTTCCTTCTCCGGCAGTGAGGGACGGAGCCCAGGACCACAGGCTGGTTTCTGACACCCCCCAACCCTGGGGTTTGGGTTTCCTTGGCTGCTTCAGTTCATGATTGTGCTGCACTGGATTCTTTCTGAGTTTTTTGTTTGGAGGAGGATTCCGAAGGCAGTCCCCAAAGAGGAATGTTAATATGTTGAGCGATTGCAACACTATTGTTTAACTGTATGGCCTGTGGCTTTCCAAAAGGGCTATTTTAAAGGATGTTCTTGTTTGTTCCGTAAAAACCCATTCCATCCTTTATGTTGCAGTGCCTCCCCTGGAGGTGATATTTGGATGGTAGATAATCACTCTGTAGGAGCTGTGCTGCCTGACTCTGCCCAGGGGGAGGGTGGGGGGTTTGGTCTGAGAAACTTTTAATGACATTTGCATGCTCATGCCCCCCTGCCTGGTAATGTCACAGCACAGGACCCGGTGGCAGTCTCTCCCCTCCACAGGTAGTGATAAGACAGTCTTCTCACCTTTCTCTGCAGCTTATCTGCACTGCTTGGCAGAGTTCTAGTGCTTTTCTATGCTAGTGGCTCTTTTTTTTTTTTTTTTTTTTTAATGTTTATTTATTTATTTTGAGAGAGAGAGAGTGAGCTGGGGAGGGGTGGAGAGAGGAGGACACAGAATTCCAAGCAGGCTCCACGCTGTCAGCACAGAGCCCCACATGGGGCTCGAACTCACACACTGTGAGGTCATAATGTGAGCCGAAATCAAGAATGGGTGGCTTAACTGACTGAGCCACCCAGGGGCCCTGCTAGTTGCTCTTTTAAACCATGGCTGCTGCTGCTGCTTCTTCCTCTTTTTTATTTTTTTTTTTTTCTGTGCCCAAGGCAGAAGGATCTGTTCCAGGTCCCAACATTAATTTGGTGTGTTCCATGGAGGAGGTGAGCTCAGAGTCTGCCTGTATCTTGAACTAAACCAAGCTCGGCTGTCTTGATTCTTCATTCCGTAGTCTTTCCATGCCAGCATGCTGCCTTTCAGAGGACGTGGTTTTTGTTAAACGATCTCTTGGGCACCATCTCTTGTCTAAGATTCTATGACCGAGGGACAGGGGACAGTAGGCAAATGCTCCTTGTGGAGACTCAGGATCCAGGAGGACTCTGCCCCTCCAACCCCTGCTGCTTTACTCCTGCTGCCCCCCAGGGGGACATGTGTGATGTAGCCTGCTCCAGGGCCAGTGAGGGCTTTGCCACTCCCCAGCTGGGGCCGGG
>NW_024412412.1:6508123-6577438 GCF_014898765.1 Herpailurus yagouaroundi
CCCCTGGCTCTGTGATGCAGGTGCCTCAGAGCAAGGCCGGGGCAGGTGAATCCCCAGGTTGCAATCGATCTGGGACCCAGAGGCAGGATGCAGTGAAGTCCAGCACCCCTTTCTATTTGTATGTGCACTTACAGTCCTACCTGAGTGGCTCCTATAAACCCTGGGGGAGGCAGTCTCGGAGCAGGCCTCCCACAGACCTGCAGTGGCACTCTAGGGCAGAAATGCATGAGGCACTATAATTACTTAATGCCAAGAAATGCAGGCTAGAAGTGTTGGTAATCCAGGCTCCCTTTGTTCTCAGCCGGGGTTGGATTCCCACCTGCTGCTTTGTTGGAGCAGCTCAGACCCCTGATCAAAACCGGGTTTGCTCTCGCCTTGAGGGCGGCGGCGGCGCGCCCTCTAGCGGTCAGTCCTGGTATCGACAGGTTGCCTGCCTTGCCAAGGCGGGTTCTGGCTTTGCGAAATAGCGTTTGGTGGGGGTTCACATCATCTTAGAACGATTCCAGAGCTCTTTAGGAGCGTGTACAACTGGGCAATTTCAGAAAGTACCATGGAGATGAGGCAGTTTGTTCAACATTTCAGAGGCCCACCTGGGGCTCCACGCTGAGGATGCAGAGCCTGCTTGGGATTCTCTCTCCCCCTCTCTGTGCTCCTCCCCTTCTGGGGCTTTCTCTCTCTCTCTCTCTCTCTCTCTCTCTCTCTCTCTCTCTCAAAATAAATAAATTAAAAAAAAAAAAAAAACAAAGATAACATTTTTCACACCGAAGGCCAGACCAGGCCCAATGTCCACTAGAAAATGTTTCCATTAGGAAAATGTTAACAGCCCGGTTTAGGGCTTTGGGCAATCCCCCTGCTAGCCAGTCCTGGACTCGTCTGTGGGTTCCCATCAGGCTCTGCGGTGACAATACTGCAGAGGAAGTTAGGGGAGGTGGGTCCTCTGTCCTTGCTTCACTTGATGGAGACCCCCCACCCCAGGATCATGGGTGAAGTAACAATTCTACCCTCAGACACGGGTGAGATGTGATGGGGTCTCAGTGGTCTATGGCAGCTCCCTTATTTTGTTTTTGAGGGAAAGGAGACCAAGAAAAGAAACTAGCTGGCTAATGGTACTTGCTCAGTGCGTGGGGTGGAACCAGACCCCAGTTCCCCAGCGTTCTGGGCACTGGCCCGTTCCTTCATTTATGTATTTATTATTTGGGTGCTCTCTGGTGGACAAGTTTTGGGCACAGAGTGATGGTGCTCTTGGCAGAGTGCGTCTTCTTTTTTTTTTTTAATTTTTTTTTTATAACGTTTTTATTTATTTTTCGGACAGAGAGAGACAGAGCATGAACGGGGGAGGGGCAGAGAGAGAGAGGGAGACACAGAATCGGAAACAGGCTCCAGGCTCTGAGCCATCAGCCCAGAGCCCGACGCGGGGCTCGAACTCACGGAGCGCGAGATCGTGACCTGGCTGAAGTCGGACGCTTAACCCACTGCGCCACCCAGGCGCCCCATCAGAGTGCGTCTTCTGAAGCATGAAGCTTTGCTGTGTTTCACGGGAGCAAAATCTAACTGTGGAGTCCATATCCTTCCTAGGCAGGCATTGACGCCAGGCCTGGAAAAGGTCCTCAGCCCCCTGGGGAGAAATGGGCTGCAGTCCCCCCTGAGTCAAGAGATGCCTGTAGTCAAGAGAGGTTCCTACAAGTCTGTCTGGTGAGTTTAGAAGAGCCTGGGGAGAGGCCCGAGGCATTACATGAAATGTTCATGGGAACTTGACTGGGGAATCGAGACAGGAACCCCTAAGTTTATTTTCCAGGCGACTCTTCAAGTTCTGTGTATTCATGAGCAGACTGGATTCGGGCTGTGAGCAGGAAATCCCAAACAAGGGAACTTGTTAAGCTATTAGTCTGGAAAAGCTTGGCACAGGTCTCCTACACCAGCACATTTGTCTTTATTATCTTCTGACATTTCCTGCCTGTAATTAATAGTCACTACTCTCGGGATGGCTGGCTCAGAGATGTGGTATAGACAACGCGTGTGAGCAGGATCCAGAGAAGAGCGAAGGGCTGTGAGTTGTAGGAATCTTCGCGGACAGAAGCTCTACCTTGCCGCAGGTGCTCAGAAATAGGTTCTTTAGAAGTAACACGGCGCAGTGAGCGTTTGCTGGGCTGGGCATGTCAGAATCCCTCTTAGGAAATGCCGACCTGGGCAATCTGCTTAACCTTCTGGCTTTCATTTGCCTTCCATCCCCCAAATGGAGCTGCTCATACGTAACTCCGTAAGGTTGTTGGTTAATCAAGTGGGATAACCTAAGGGTAAGTGTTGAGTTTAGTTCTTGCAAACTAAACTCCTATTTACATATCACCTGTTGTGATTATTACTTGAGATTAGGAGAAGGGGATGAGGCTTGTCAGGGCCTGGGAATATGTAAGTTGAGGCAGGTGCTGGGTTTGATGAGAAGGCACATGGCCTTTGGTGGGAAAGAGGCCAGTAGGTTGACTGCATTCCTGTCCCTCTGAGGATGAGATCAGTTTGGAGCATGGTTTCTGGTTCACCCTTGTCTGTGGGTCAGTGAGAGACACTCCCAGGAAGAGAAGCAGGAGGTATGCTAGGACAAATTTCTGAGACTCTTTAAGAAAAAAACAAGAGAAGGTAAAGTGGACAAGATTTTAGGAAAGTTCTTTTATCAGACCTTCACCCTTGCTGCTGGATTCATTCAACAAACTTTTATTTTTTTTAAATTTTTTTTTTCAACGTTTATTTATTTTTGGGACAGAGAGAGACAGAGCATGAACGGGGGAGGGGCAGAGAGAGAGGGAGACACAGAATCGGAAACAGGCTCTAGGCTCCGAGCCATCAGCCCAGAGCCCGACGCGGGGCTCGAACTCACGGAGCGCGAGATCGTGACCTGGCTGAAGTCGGACGCTTAACCGACTGCGCCACCCAGGCGCCCCCAACAAACTTTTATTGAGCACCTTCGACAAGCCACACATTCTTCTGAGCCCTTGAGATACTTCAAGAGCCCTCCTGCCTTCCAGAAGCTGACACATGATGTCTCAGGGTTCTCTTTTTTTGCCAACCATCTCCGGTTTATTACTTATTTCTGCCTCTGTACTTGGTACACAGCACCTGTTCCAGGGATTGGAGCAGATCTCAGCCTTTTTCTCACCAAAATGGCAGAAAAAAAGTCTGCAGGTTCCGTGTTGTGTAAGGCAGATAACATCTCTAATTCCAGGTGGAATATCCCCTAGTGATAAATGGAATAGACATGGAATTCATATAAGCCAGAGAATAAAAGAATACCCCAGCCCACAGCCCAACCCTGAATATTTACTGTATTTTTCCAAAGTGAAGTGTCTTTGGACAAATGCCAGTTTAATGGAGTTTTGGTTTCTTAGCTTTAAAACAGGAACAGTCTACCTACACCTCGCAATGTTTCCAGGAGGGTGTGTGTTTTATCCTCTATTCTTATAAAAGGGCTCTCAAGCTTCCTGATGACAGATAGGAGTAGCACATTCGGAGAAAGGAAAGGAAGCTTCAGAAAACAGAGTGGAATAATGGAGGCATGGGTCTTGGCCTCTCGGAAGAGCAGAATAGTTCTGATGCTCAGCTTGTGGCCCCGTTTTTAGTTTTGTATTTTCCAATGGAAAAAAGGAAAAAAAGCCTTTTTCTTCACCACGACTTGTGAACTTGTGCATCCAGCACCACCACCCCGTATGGAAAGTTTTTTCTCTTTGTCACAAGAAAAACAAATTGTGTGTGCGGTGAGGGGTGTTAACTAGGCTTCTGGCGGTGGTCATTTCACAACATATATAAACAAGGATTCATTGTACTGTACACCCGAAACTCGTATCACATCACGTATCAATTGTATCTCAATAAAAAAAAAAAAAGGAAGCACTTCTTATTTGGGAACGAGTGGTTGAAGGAAAGTTCTTATTAGATACTACTTGTCATGACTAAAAAAAACAAACAAAACCCACAACATGCCCACAGTGTTGCATGATTTACAAATCAGCCTGGTGCAATATCTCAGCAACAATGGGGGCCCACCCCACGACCCTGTGTCGCCTCAGCTCTGTCGTGGCGAAGAGAGGGGCCCCACATCAGTGAAGGTTAGAAGAACCATGGGCCTAGGAAGCTGAAGACGTGCATTCTAGTCTCACCTGCTCCAGTAACTGATTATTTCTCCCAGGAGTGTGTGCTTGACCAGCTCTGTGTCAGTGTCGTCATGGAGAACAGGCCCCCGGGGAAGCAGGAGGGACACTGGCATGGGTGTGAGTGACGGCCCAGACCGTAGCTGGTGAGGGCACAGCCACACACTGTGGCTTTCCTGGGTGCTCGCTTTCCCCTCCCTGTGGAGTGCAGTCCTGCCACGGAAGATCCACAGTCCCTTCCAGCTGTGAATTCATGTGGCTGTCATTTCCTTCTGGAAACCTTCCCCAGACTGCAGTGAATGCTTCCAGTTCGTATCAGAGCAAAGGTGCCCCTTTGTCTTGTGTGATAGGACCCGTATTGTGCAGGGAGGATCCAAACATCCAGAGCTGAGCCCCAGGGGGCGCACCTGCACCCATTAACAACCCACCGACGCACCAGCCCTCCACACGGACACTCATCCATGGGATTCCTGCCCTACCTTCCCTGGTCCCCTCTACTAGCCTGGAGCAGCCTTCTGCACTGGCCAGGAGACGTTTACCTGAGTTAACTTGGACCAGATAGAAGAGAACAGCAAAAAGAAAGAGGATCTTCATGTTCTGAGGTTCCCTCGGCTCTCCCACCTCTCCTGTGCAGGAAAGCAAAGCCGATGAAACAGCGGAGTGGAGGGGAGAGGACACAAAACTGGGACATTTATAGGTTTGGGGGAACAATGCTTATCAGGAATGAGCACATTTATCGGGTCTACTGAGTAAAGCTGTGGGCAGAGGGTACTGGATACTCTTCCTTTCTGCCTAAAAATAGACAGGCTTCTTGGTATTGGGAGAAGCGGGGCTTGACCAATGACCTGGTACACCGAGGGTGCCCTGGAAAGAGAATCACGAGTGGCGAGCGGTTACTAGGCAGCAGGTGCTGCGCGGGGTGACAGAGGTAGGGATGTGCGAACACGTTTCCTGCCTTTGAGAAGCTTTTGTCTGGGCGGTATGGACGCGTGAGTTGGACACACGAATGCACTCCCAGGCGTATCCCCAACAGGCACAGCCCCGTGTGCACCGAGAGACACGTACGAGAGGGTTCGGTGTAGCCTCGTCATTGCAACTGTCGACAGAAGACAACCCAAATAGTGTATTACAGCGCAGGAATAAAGCAAATACTGCATTCCCTCACAGCGACGAGCATACAACAGCCACAGATGATTACAACATGGATGTGCCTCACAAACGTGCTGAATGAAAAAAAATTAAGCCAGATACCACGTACGGTATTGTTTTAAATGGGGCAAGTCTAACTGATGTATTAAAAGTCGGGAAGTTGTCTACCCTGGGTAAAGAGGGTAGACTCTTTTCTCATTCCGTGAAGTTGTCTTGACTTGAAGAGCAAGCAGCCTAGGGGCACCCGGGGGGCTCAGTCGGTTAAGCATCCGACTCTTGATACAGGCTCCGGTCATGATCTCAAGGTTCGTGAGTTCCAGCCCCGCATTGGGCTGTGGCTGTGCGCCAACAGCACGGGGCCTGCCTGGGATTCTCTCTCTCTCTCTCTCTCTCTCTCTCTCTCAAACAAATAAACTTAAAAAAAAGAGGGGGCAGCCTAGCAGGAGACACAGGGACTCCCCCCGCTGCAGATGGCTGTACTGGCCTGTGCGGGGAGGCTGTGCCTCACCTGAGGGGAGTCTATTTATAAGGAGGATGGCATTAGAGGCGGCCCTGAAGGGCAGCTCTCCACACAGCTTTTTGTAACTGATGATGCTAAAATGTCCAGTTACCGCAGCTACTAATTCTTTTTTTCTTTTTAATGCTTTTTGGAATCCTCAACATTAAAAAAAAAGCTTTTTTTTAATGTTTATTGATTTTTGAAAGAGAGAGAGAAAGATACAGTGTGAATGGGGGAGGGGCAGAGAGAGAGGGAGTCACAGAATCCGAAGCAGGCTCCAGGCTCTGAGCTGTCGGCACAGAGCCTGACGCGGGGCTTGAACTCACCAACTACAAGACCATGACCTGAACTGAAGTCGGACGCTTAACTGACTGAGCCCCGCGCCGACCCCCCCACCCCCACCCCAGGCATCCCTGCAACCACTCATTCTGCACCTACTTGACTTAGGTCCCAGTATCACTTGGGTTTATTTCCCTTAAAATTCACTTACCAAGAAATGAAAATGAAGTCTTCCCATCTTCTCCCCCCTCCCAGGCTTTCATGACAGCCGTTACCAGTTTCTTCTCCACCCTTCCAGAGATGTTGCATGTATGCATAAACAGAGATGCGTCTATATGCCCCTTCTTGGATAAACATCGTGACAGACTATACTTTTTACTCTGCACTTGCCTTTTCTATATGATGTACCTTGGAGATTTTTTTTAACTAGGTGTGTGGAGAGTTTCCTGATTTTTTTATAACAGCTGCATGTATGATTTCTTTTAGGTGGCCTCCCACCTGACTTAAGCCATTCACCACAATATCTGAACATGCATCTTACTCAGAAAATGGATTTTGACGAGAAGTCAGGTGGTGGCCTGGGACTTCTGGACATGAGCAAGGGTACCAGTGAGCCATGCAGGTGCACAGAAGAGGTGAGGACCCGGAGGTCACTTTGGACATTCCAGAACTGGAAAGATTAAGCAAAGACAGTATAGTGGGTCCTGACAAAGGATACCCTGATTCACTGGCCTTTCTGTACCTTGTAAAAACACCTATGAAAATAGGAGTTAAGGAGGAATTATTTGGGAACTAAAAGGTCCTTTTCTCTCTTTGCCAACAAAAGGGTCACCCTATAGCTGACTGAATGAAGCAATCATGAAAGAGATACCAAGATGGGTATGTGTGAGGGTCAAACATAAATAAGAAATCTGTCAAAATCTGTAATACTTTTTCTCTGGAGCATTTGTTCTGAACACATCTCTGGATTTTCCCATTGTAAAAAAAGCACAAGCATCTCAATTCGACCCTTGAGAAGACTGGCTTCCACACTAAGAACACAGGCTAAGTTGAAGACTTCCAATGAATGATTGTAATTCTGAATCCACCTCTGTGGATGGACAAAGTGTAGCTACAAGATACAAGAATTACTGTTTAATACAGATTCTATCATGTATATATCCAAATGTATGGGTCATTTTTTAAAAGTCACCTTGGTAGGTGAAACCATGAAAAGTATGTTTTCTTTTTGCTGTTGAGGTTTACCTGATTTAGAAAAGATTTAAGGTACGTGTATGGTATATTTTTTCTAGCAGCCCGGCCAGCTTTCAAATTGCCGTGAAATTATAGTTTGGAAATTGTTTTCTGTATAGTTCGGAACTTTTATGAGCTATGTTGGACAGTTAGCTCATTTCGGAGAGAAATAAATGAATGGTATCAGAGTTTATTACCCACCTTTTCCTTTATATGTAGATCTGTTTTTTCCAAGTCACAGACTCGGATGCAACCTCTAAGGAAGAATTTCGTGAATAGCGTTGGAGAATCAGGCATGCCATTCCAACAGAAGACCAACTAGAAAATCAAGCTCATTGAACAATCTCATTAATCTGGTCATAGGCTCATTGGTTCTTATAATCACAGGGTTGAAAGGAAGTGAAGGTCAGTTTGTCCCCATACAGAAGATAATTATTCTGGCGTGCATGGTACCCACATTGTAGAAGATGGCCTTAAGGACAGATGAAAGTTGCTCATGGGTTTGAAAACATTTGAAAGTGGTAAAACATTTTTACCTATTAAAAAAAAAAACCTTGATACAATTGCACAATGATTAGACAAACCATCAAATGTAAAAATGGGCAGAGAACTCGAATAAACATTTCTCCAGAGAGGAAAGTGCGAATGTCCAACAAACACATGGAAGATGCTCACTGTCATTAATCATTAGGGAAACGCAATCTGAACCACAGAGACACTACTTCCCATGCACTAGGATGGCCACTGAAAATAATAATAACAATAATAATAATAATAATAATAATAATAATGATAACCATGGCAAAGTGGTGTTGCTTCCTGATGAGTCGTAGAGTTTTGATTTACCATTTCAGTCTATTTCACGAAACAAAGTACTAGATAGAATCCGGCCAGGAATCCCTCCCACCTGCCATCCAGGTGACTCTGAAATAGGGTTCCACTGCTCTCGAATAGTGAGTGACGCTGTTTACTCTTTGCACTGACTTATTTATCCCATGAGAGTGTAAGCTTCATTCAGGCAAGGTTTTGTGCGGTTGGTTCTTTATTTTTAGGACCTAGAATGGCGTTGTCATACAATAGAAGCTCAGTGAATTGCTGTTGAATGAATTCACACGTTTCCCAGGAGAGAGAGAATTGAAGTCAACACAAAGTGTAAGAAAAAAAACTACAAAATAAAGATATGGGAATATTATTGGGAAGACTAAGCAAGACAGCCGTTTCAGGAAAAGATTCACTGCAGGAATCAGATGACATTTCTGTCTCATATATTGAAAAAAAAAAAACAAAAAGCCTTAGCATCTACTAATTAGAAGCAAGGGTCTCTAGGGACCAAACAAGGTGAAATAGAATGGCAGGCTAAGATGAAAAAAAAAAAAAATGAATTGGAAGAGTAAGAATAGTTTATGGTGGTGACGCAAAGTTGATACTTTGGAAGTTGAATTAATGGTGTGAGAGTCAAATGTGAGTTGGCTTTCCAGGCAGAGGGGGAAAAAAGACACAGGCAGGAAAGCTATCAGAGGAGATGAGGCACCACAGAAAGGCAAATGGGCCGACCTCATGGCTATGTGATCCCTGAAAGGAAAACAGAAATTTTTCAAAGAAGAAATTATGTGGAATGGTAACTATGGGAGGTTGGAGGGAGGGAGAAATGGGGGTTAATTAATGATCAATAGGTATGAAGTTTTAGTTAAGCATGATAAATCAACTCTAGAGATCTGCTGTACAACGTTATACCTAGAGTCAACATTAATGTACTCTTAAAATTTGTTGAGAGGCATGTGAAGTGTTCTTATGACAATATAATTAAAATTTTTTTTAACTTATGTTTTTAATGTTTATTTTTGCGAGAGACAGAGCACGCAAGCAGGAGAGGGGCAGAGAGAGAGAGAGAGAGAGAGAGAGAATCCCAAGCAGGATCTGTTCTGTCAGCATGGAGCCTACATGGGGTTCAAACTCATGAACCATGAGATCATGACCTGAGCCAAAACCAAGAGTCAGACGCCTAACCGATTGAGCCACAGGCACCCCTGATTAAAAGATTTTTAAAGGCAAATTAATTTTTAGTGAGAAATGTATGGGGGAAACCAGCAGAATGAAGTGACCCTTACTGAATTATTATTGCATGCTTGCTTAGCCCTGGACTCAATGTTTTATTCCCTAACAATTGTTAGTGTCTCATTGTCAAGTTCTTTCCTGCCTCAGTACATTTACAATTGATTTTGACCATATGGTTCACCACTTTTCATAGCTTTATTTTTAAAATTAAAAAAAAATTTATTGATATTTTTATTTAAAAATATTTTAATTCGGGTATAGTTAACATATAGTGTTATAATAGTTTCGTGTATAAGTGATTCAGCAATTCCATATGTTCATCGTGATAAGTGAACTCTTAATTCCTTTGCCTATTTGTCCCATCCCCCCACCCACCTTCCCCTTCTTTTAAGAACTAATGTTAAAATACAATTTTAAAATTGTTTATGAATTAGAAAATTATCAGAATAAGCCAGTTAGTAGGGCTTACAAATTTTTCAGATGAAATGAGAATTGCAGTATTTAAATAAAATGTTTGAGGAATAAAGGAAAAAAAAACTACAAAAAAGCAGGCATCCTACAAAAGAACAAAAACAGACCTGCCTCGTGTATTTTAGTCCACACTAGATGTCAGACGGGGAAAGACACCTTTGAGATTTTAAGGGAAAAATTGTGTTGAAAGGATTTGGTTTCATGGCTGATAATCTTGCGTGGGAAAAGGAGAAAATCACCCTGAAATATTCAGGGAGTCAGAAAATACTTCATCCAAATGCTGGTCCTGAAAAGGTGATAAAATTTACGTTTGTTTCCATACTACTTTGCCTTTTTTTTTCCCCAAGAAGAATGGCAGATGTCAGTTTCTTCCTTTCAATTTGCTGTGTTCAGACCCACGTTCATATGTCCTGGGGGCCAAAGCATGGCTGTGCCCTTTAAAGGTCAAGACTCTATGTCTTTGCAATTCTGTGGATTCCAGAAGTTCCATCCCCTAGCAAAGAGCAGATAGCAGTTGGCTGATTCACCTTCCCCTCTCAAAGTTGTACTTATGTTCATACTTATTGTTTCCTTGGACCAGACAGGCTCCTTACCTTTATAGAAGCATTTCTTCCTCTCCATGTGTCTGTTTAATCATGTACTGTAATTCATGTCCTCCTTTTTATTCCTGGAGATATAAAACAGAATTTTCAGCCTCCACTATCCCAGTGGGATCATCTCATGCTCCCCTAAAAGCAATAGGGGAGTGTCTTGATTGTCCGATTTGGGATCACTGTTCATCAGAGGCCTCACCAAGTGCCTGGTTTCCAACCACTTGAATGTCAACCCAGCCCTTGGGTTTAGACCAAGGGAAAAAATAAGTGGGGTCTCCACCACCCGATTTGGTCTGGGGTAGTTGTTCTTATTCTTTGGTTAATGATTCTTACCACAGTGTCCCCTTGAAGTGATCTACCCACTGACTTCCTCTTATCCAAGAATCCTCATGGGCTCTTCCTCACGAGTCTTCCTTTTGTCTTTATTCCTGTAGCTTCAAATAAAGAGAAAAGATGATTGATCAGCATCACCAGCCTCCTTTCCTTCTGGCACTAGCAACCCCTTTGGGGATTTATTTCCATTGTCCTAAATCAATTATTTACTTACTTCCTATGATCCTCTATATTAGAGCCCTCTGTGCAGCTAACAATCTCAGATCCTTGGCTAAGACAGGGAGAACATTCGTCATTTTCCCAGAGTCCTACACCAAACTCTCCTCTTGTTGACTTCATAGGTCTTTTTTTCTTTTCCAGGCCCATCATAAATTCATCACAGGAGAGAGACCAACCTCCTGCAATCACGTCTTTGTCTACTGAGGTACTGTACTTGAGTAACTTACAGAAATAGCTCTCGGTTTCCCTTCATGTGAACATTCTAATTTTAACCTTTGTTCTTAAAAATACAGTTCATTGATTGTCACAAAGAGCTTGGGTTTAGAAGGACACGTTTGCCCCCTGTACTCATCAGGAGTTGCACAAAACGTCAACACAATTATTGACTAGAGTCGGGACTAGAATCCAAGTATCAGCATTCCTGGTGAGTGTGACTTCCTCTGCTCGCACACCCATGTCTGTTGGCATCTGGGACTCACAGAGTCACATGCCTTTGTAAGGAAAGTGCCTTTCCCCAGAGCTTGAGCCCCTGTCCTGGCCAGTGTCCATCTTTCTGAGGTTGTGGCCAAGAAGACATTCTGAGAAACAAAGGTGTGTTCTCTTAGAAATGTCAGTGTCGTGTAAGACAAAAAAAAAAAAAGCCCACACTTGGACTTTTCTGGCTTGAAGCGAACTCGGTTAGCAACCTGGATATGTTGTCTGATCGCCATTTGGGCTGGATCACTTAACTTTCTATGCTTATTTTGTCTTAAATGAAATAGGAATCATAACGTGCCCGTTACAGGTGCCTTGGATAGATAGGTAGGAGGTAGCAGTGACTTCTCGAAGGATGTTCTCAGAGCCCCCAGAGAAAAGAAGAGCAGAGTGGAGGCAAATCACAGAGGGGGTCCATAGGAAGCAGACAGAAGGGGGAAAACAGGCTGACACTTCCCTGCTCTCCTGAAAGCCTCATGCCTAACTGCAGCGTCCACTGCCTGGCTGGCTCAGTCGGTAGAGCACGAGAGATGCATTTAGACCTAACAGAGACATTTTTTCAGACCCCTCTGCCTCCCACCTGGGCTTGATGTCATTTCCCCGCCGCCAGGATACAGCCCTATCCCTGCTGTCCTCGTAGGTAATGCTAATGTTAGTCATCTGACCTCCGGGAATTGTTTTGATCTATCAAGAAAGAGGCAGACACGGTGTTAATGATCTCAGTTTCCCTTCATTTGGACATACTAATTTTAATTTTTGTTTTTACAACAAGGGGACTCCCTGGGTCCAGTAAGGTACTTTCCTGTAACCCAAGAGATAAACTGAGTCAGTCCAAACCTGCAAGGTGTAGTGGCCCCCACCCCAGCAGACCAGGTGTATGGAGGAGAAAATAGATTCCTCCACCGAAGGGTCACCCCGGGGGGGATGGATGGGTCACAGGGATCAAAGCTCTCGGAAGGTCCGGAGGTGCAGTGGGAGGCAGGACACTGTGTGTGGAAGGTGGGCGTGGAGGGCAGACATGGAGGCAGCCAGGCGTGGTATGACTGGCCCTGTAAGGACCTAAAGCAATTTCTGGCTAACGGGTCTCTTCCCACCAGGGGTACAGCTGGTGTCCATAAAGCCTCCCATCCTCAGGGTCCTGCATTAAGCAGACTTCTGCGAAAAGAACAAAGCAAGCGTAACTGACAGAGCTGCTGACTGGAACTTGCCTTGAGGGGCCACGGGGCTCATTCGTTGTCTCCAAGGGGGACTGTAAAAATTACTGCACTTGGTAGAAAAATATCAGTTGTGACCTTATTCTTCTGAATCCCAAGATCTCTTTGGGTAACATGCTTGAATGTTTTATAGTCTTAATACCCAGAAGTTGTTTCTTATGTTAGATTTAGGACTTTCTTGATGCAACGTCTTTGCCTACAATCAAAGTATGCCTTTGTTTATATACATACATATTTATCCTTAGGCATATTTATTTGTCTTTTTGAATGCATATTTAAAATTTAAGAATTATGCAGTAACTTGATGGGGTATTTCATTTTATTTTTTTAATTTTTTTTATTAAAAAAAATTTTTTTTAACGTTTATTTATTTTTGGGACAGAGAGAGACAGAGCATGAACGGGGGAGGGGCAGAGAGAGAGGGAGACACAGAATCGGAAGCAGGCTCCAGGCTCTGAGCCATCAGCCCAGAGCCCGACGCGGGGCTCGAACCCACGGACCGCGAGATCGTGACCTGGCTGAAGTCGGACGCTTAACCAACTGAGCCACCCAGGCGCCCCTTGACGGGGTATTTTCAAAGATAAAGTAATTAAAAATCTCCAATAATCTTCACATTGGAACCTAAAATCTTTTTTTTTTTTCTTTCAGACATACTTTGGCTAATTAATTTTACATCAGATATATGAAAATTTGTATCTTGTATTTTCCAAGATAGAAAATTGCCTTGAAATCTTTATCTTATGCATTTTATGTTTTTTATTTGCTTTTATGTTTATTATACCTAAGGGATATATAACATCCCTTAAGTAGATATACCGTAGTTTGATAAGTGCTCTAGTTTGAAATTTAGATTTATTTAAAAAATTTCTCAAAAGATTTTTGTTATTTCTTGAGAACAATTACCTTTTCTCAACTGAGATAAGAACACTCACCATGAGACTTACTCCTATTAAGAAATGTTGGGGCGCCTGGGTGGCGCAGTCGGTTAAGCTTCCGACTTCAGCCAGGTCACGATCTCGCGGTCCGTGAGTTCGAGCCCCGCGTCGGGCTCTGGGCTGATGGCTCAGAGCCTGGAGCCTGTTTCCGATTCTGTGTCTCCCTCTCTCTCTGCCCCTTCCCTGTTCATGCTCTGTCTCTCTCTGTCCCAAAAATAAATAAACGTTGAAAAAAAAAATTTTTTTTTAAAAAATAAAAAAAAAAAAAAAGAAATGTTTAAGCGCACAATACAGTATTTTAACCACAGGCACAATGTTGTACAGCAGATCTTTAGGACTTACTTATTTTGCATAACTATAACTTTGCACCCATTGAAGAGTCAGTTGTTTCTGAGAAGCAGAATAACTGAGTCACTGAGTCAATGGCAATGCTTCCGGGTTTGTATGTAAGTACTAGTTTTCACCATACATGCCCTGTCCCTGAGTATCAGCCTCGTGTGAGTGTGTCTGTGTGTGAATTAAGTATGAAATACATTTATCCGGAAAGAAGTCTGGAAAAGCAGCATTCTGGGAGGAGATCTATGTGCCACTCTATGCACCGCTGGGAATTCGGTGGTCTACATGAGCTGTGGAATCTTTATCGTAACCCAGCCGGAACCCAGACACAACAATCTCGCAAAGGATTTTTTTTTAATTTTTTAATGTTTATTTATTTTTGAAAGAGAGAGACAGAGTGTGAGCAGGGGAGGGGCAGAGACAGAAGGAGACACGGAATCCAAAGCGGGCTCTGGGCTCTGAGCTGTCAGCACAGAGCCCCACGGGGGGCTTGAACTCATGAACCGAGATCATGACCTGAGCTGAAGTTGGACACTCAACTGACTGAGCCTCCCAAGTGCTCCAAAGGATTTTTTTTGAGGACATAGCATCTCCTTTCTTTGTTTTCATGTTTTATTGAGATATCATTGACATCAGAAATGATGATCTTTTTTTCTCCCTCTTTCTAGTTTTGAGACATAAGTGATACAGAGCACTGTGTAAATTTAAGGTGTACAGCATAATGATCTGACTTGCATATGCCATAAAATAATTACCACAAGTTTAGTTAACATCCATCATCTCCTATAGACAACTCCCCCCCCACCCAAAAAAAGGAGATAGAAAAGGAATAAAATGGGTTTTTCCTTGTGATGAGCAGAGAGGACTCTTGACTCATAAAAGGTAAAGAAAGGTGTAGAAGATGATGGATTCAAAATTTTGTAACATGGGTTATAAACAGTTTACTAATAGTCACCTTGAGCCCAAAAATAATCACCACTTAGACATATTTCATGGCAAATTCTGCTATTGCCTCACTATGAATCTAGAGAGTAGAGATTTTTTTTTAAGTTCCCATTATTCGGGGAATGATTAGAAGCCCCCGGAGCAGAATCCCAGTGAGGACCAAGGGTAAAGGACCAGGCGTGGGGGCTCCTGCCATCCACCGATGCCCACGTGACAAATGAAAATTTGGAAAGGTCATAACAAATGTACTTCTGAGCCACCAGCAGTGGGCACAGGCAGTAGACTCCCAGGACACAGTAGGTTTTCATGCAGGGTGACTTTCACTCAACCGAAGGGGACAGAAAATACTGTTTGCACATTTTCATCTCATGAGATTGAAGAGAGTTGTAAGTTCATTTTCCCAGGAAAGCCCAGGTCTGACGCTGACCCTTTATTCCCAGTGGTGTTAATAAAATGCTCTTATAAGTACAGAAACACGAAGAAGCAAACTGCAGATGGCCTCCTATCTTCCTCAAAGAGAAAGCCCAAATCTTGCTGGGATCCCTGGGTTCATTACCTAACAATGCTACCACTCTGGCCTCACAGCTGACTGTAGCTCCCTAGTTCCCTTTGCTGCAGTCACACTGGCCTCGTCCTGCTGCTCCACAAACACATACAGCACCTTGCCTCCCTGGGGCACTGGCACTGTCCTCTCTTCCCCCTGGGATGCCTTCCACCCGCCAAATGCGGAGGGCCTGCCCCCCGACTCCCCGCCACTCTCTGTCTGTACCCAGGGAGGCTCCCCCACCTCCCGCACCCAGCCCCAAGCCCCTGCCTGACAAGGTGTCATCCCTTCCTGGATTTTTCTTATTCCACCTCATTTATCACTTTAATACATCATACATTTTACTCACCTGTCATGCTTATTGTCTGTCCCTCTTGGTAGAGTGTGGGCAGAGATTTTGTTCATCGCTGGACTTCTGGTACCCAAAACAATGCCTGGGCTGCTGTGGATGCTTACTAGATATGTGTTGAATGGACGAGTGAGTGAGTGAGTGAATGAATTAATGGATGAGTGAACGAATTAATGAATGGATGAGTGAACAAATGGATGAGTGAACGAACTAATGGATGGATGAGTGAATGAATGAGTAAATGAATGAATGGATGGATGGATGAGTGAATGAATGGATAAGTGAATGGATGAGTGAGTGAATGAGTGAATGGATAAGTGAATGAATGAATGAGTGAATGAGTGAATGGAAACAGCGGCCCCAGTAGAGAGATTTAAGGAGAAAGGTGACACGCTAGACGTGTATTTGCAGGGAGGGCGCCAACGCTCTCTATCTCCCTCTCAGCCACCCCAACATTCTGTTTCCTTTACAAACTCCTCACACATACACCTTCCCTCGTTCTCGATTTCATACTTAATCACTATTCTGACTCTTACACCAAAGGCAAAAATGAAAGGCTCCTTGAGTAAATCTTTGCTCTCACTGCTTAGGAGATGCTGGCATTAAATACCCGAGGCTACGTTCCTAGTGGAGTCCCATCTCCGGCCCCTGTCCCTCAACCGGACAGAACGGAGACAACGTGGAGGCAGAGGCATCCTTGCCTTTGTTCCGGGGTCCCTGCTTGTTGTCCGGGCCCACCTTCCTTTGCAGGACAATTCACCCCCTTTCCCGTGCTCATCTTCTAGACCCACACTGTCTCACGTCCCCTCCCAGAGCCCCCGCCAAGTGCTGCGGTGGTTCCCCCATTCTGTGCCTCCCTGAACTGTTAGCATCACTCAGTCAGGTCCTTCTGCTGCCCCGAAAGCTGCCCCCTCACGAAGGTTTGCAAGCCTTCCACTCGGATTTCTTGTCTTCCTGCCTCTCCCGGAATCCGCATTGGTCCCTTCAAGCCCCTGTGGGGTGTTCTGAATGCCTGATCCAGTACAACATGTCCAGAGCCAACCTGGTCCTGTCCATGTCTCCTGCTGTCTCTTGTCCTGTGCGAGCTGCCTCAGTTAACCGTTCTTTTCTGTCCCATGCCCTTCCTTCTTCTCTGTCACCAAACCTGAGAACCCCACGTCATCGGGGACCCATTTCTTTCCCCTTCCTAGCCATTATCTCCACCTTGGTCACTGAATGGCTGTTCTGGACGTTCACAGTTGCCATCAGCCCTTACCTGGTATTCCTGCTTCTGGTCTCATGCATTTCTAATCTACCCCCAAGTCTTTCATTAGAAGGAACATTCTAAAATTGAAACAATGATGGCGTCACTCCTCTGGAGGTACCTGATAACCCCCTCTTGTTTAGCAGCTGAGATCTGGAGCATCATATTTATTTTCTTTGACAACTTCTCACCATTTTCCTGCACGCTCCTCATTTGAGACTTGTAATGAATCCATCTCATAGTGATGCTGAACTTCTCACCATTTGCTTAGCAAACGATTCTTTCACATCTTCATGCCTCTCTGCAAACTGTACCCCTTGCCTGGGAATCTCTGCCTCTCTCTTTTGCTTAACAAACTCCTACTCATCCTCCAAAACCCTGCTCGAATTTCCCCAGGAATCCTTTCTTAAATCTCTTATATTTATCTGCTCCACATATTGCCTTGGATATATTCACATGATAAAACGTGTGGCATTTTATTTTTTAAGTTTATTTGGCTGTGTTTCTCCTCACATATTCATGTTTCCAATTTGTTACATTTCTCAGTGCCCAGGAACAAAATAGGTACTCAAAAATATTTTTCTCTTTTTTAAAAAAAATTTTTAATGTTTAATTTTGAAAAAGAGAGAGAGAGTGATCATGAGCAAGGGAGGGGCAGAGAGAGAGGGAGACCCAGAATCTGAAGCAGGCTCCAGGCTCCAAGCTGTCAGCGCAGAGCCTGATGTGGGATTTGAACTCATGGAACCATGAGATCATGACCTGAGCCAAAATCGAGAGTTGGACGCTTAACCAACTGAGCCACCCAGGCGCCCCTTCTCTCTCTTTTTTTAATGTTTATTTATTTATTTTTTGAGAGGGGGTAACGGGTAGAAAGAGGGAGAGAGAATCCCAAGCAGTCTCTGCATTGTCAGGGCTGAGCCCGATGCAGGGCTGGAATCATGAACCATGATATCATGACCTGAGCCAAAATTAAGAGTCAGATGCTTAACTGACTGAGCCATGCAGGCGCTCCTCAAAAAACATTTTTATTTTTATTTTATTTTTAATTTCTTTTTAATGTTTATTTTTGAGAGAGAGACAGAGCGAGAGCAGGGGAGGGACAGACAGGGAGACACAGAACCTGAAGCAGGCTCCAGGCTCCGAGCTGTCAGCACAGAGCCCTATGCGGGGCTCGAACCCACGAACCGTGAGATCATGACCTGAGATGAAGTCGTGGCTTAACCGACTGAGCCACCCGGGCGCCCCCTCAAAAAAAAATGTTTTTTTTAAACAAGAGAAGGAATGACTTGAATTCTTTCTTGTGAAAGTTTATTACATCCACATCTACCAGCAAAAACTGTTGATTTTTGAGGATTTTGTCCACGTCAGGCTAAGTCACTTTCTCTAAGGGCAGGCGTAGTGGGTTTTCATCTTTTTTTTTTTTTTTTTTTAACGTTTATTTATTATTTTTGGGACAGAGAGAGACAGAGCATGAACGGGGGAGGGGCAGAGAGAGAGGGAGACACAGAATCGGAAAAAGGCTCCAGGCTCCGAGCCATCAGCCCAGAGCCCGACGCGGGGCTCGAACTCACCGCCCGCGAGATCGTGACCCGAGCTGAAGTCGGACGCTTAACCGACTGCGCCACCCAGACGCCCGTTTTTTAGGTTTTTTTTGTTTTTTTTTAACGTTTTCATCTCTCTTTTAGTTGGAATAACATGTCGAAACTCTCCAGCTCAGATGACAACACCTCAGCTAGCCCATGCTCGGTCCTTTCTCCAAAAACCCCTGTGTCTGTGTTAGGGACAGGACCCAGAGAGCCGGCGAGGGGACCAAACTCTGGCTTCTGTGTCAGCAAGTTCAGTTCTGATGTAAACAGCAGGCGTATTTCTTTTTAAAGCAGTAACCCACTTGTGTTTCCATATAATTACAGTATTCTTGACAGTAGCCTTCACTTTTCTTGCAGTTGACCACTTTGAAATCCGGTTCGGTTCTGTATAAAGAGAGATCCGACCTTAGCCTCTTAAGACCATCTCAAGACTCGAACAGGGATCATCTGAGTCCAAAGGGACACGGCAGAGGTTGCCCGTAGGTAGGAAACAGGTTTCTTTTGTATGTGAGCGCTCACAGTTCCCTGTAGTCAGCCTGAGAGTGTACAAATCGGATCCTTGATTCTGGCTTGAAAGCCACCTCTACTCTCCCTGAGAAACAAGCTGCCGGGTCAGAGGCTGTTGCAAAGAGACACGGTAAGAGATGTATCATGGGGCGCCTGGGTGGCGCAGTCGGTTAAGCGTCCGACTTCAGCCAGGTCACGATCTCGCGGTCCGTGAGTTCGAGCCCCGCGTCAGGCTCTGGGCTGATGGCTCAGAGCCTGGAGCCTGTTTCCGATTCTGTGTCTCCCTCTCTCTCTGCCCCTCCCCCATTCATGCTCTGTCTCTCTCTGTCCCAAAAATAAATAAACGTTTTGGAAAAAAAAAAAAAAAAAGAGATGTATCATGATACAAATGTTCCACTTTCAACAATGTAGGATGTTATGCAAGGGGACACGGAAGGGCTCTGTGAGGCTCACTGACGAGTGACACAGCCCTCCCAAGTGCAGACTTCAGTGGGATGGTCCTGCGAGGAGGGTGGGTTCCGGCTGAGCCTTCTCTGTAAGGGAGATGAGAGGTAGCCAAGGGCAGATTTTGAAAGTGAAAATGACTTCTAGTTCCGCCTCATTCTGGGGAAGTGCCTGGAAGACTGTCTTGTGCCTCTGAGATGTGCCAGTTTACTTGAGGAATGTGAACTTGCTGCCTCACTCTACGGTTCAAGCCCTGCGGTTAGTAAAGATGAATTTTTGTCTTAAATTATATATTATGAAGACGATTGATAGAAAAGGCAAGGGACAAGTGTTAGGAAGAGAAAGTGGGGCGCCTGGGTGCCTCAGTCAGATAAGCACCCGGCTCTGGTTTTCGGCTCAGGTCATGATCTCACGGTTCGTGAGTTTGAGCCCTGCATCGGGCTCTGCACTGACAGCGTGGAGCCTGCTTGGGATTCTCTCTCTCCCTCTCTCTCTCTGAGCCTTCCCCCGCTCACACTCGTGAATTTGAGTCCTGGGTCAGGCTCTGTGCCTGACAGTTTGGAGCCTGGAGCCTGCTTCAGATTCTGTGTCTCTCTCTCTCGCTCTCGCTCTCGCTCTCTCTCTCTGTCCTTCCCCAGCTCTCTCTCTGTCTCTCTCTCAAAAAATAAGTAAACATTAAAAAAAAAAAAAAAGAAACCCATGGCTCCATTTGGGAGCAAGACCCCCAGCCCTTGCCCTCTGGAGAAGGAGGGGCCTCTCCATGTGCCAGTCACCCTAGGATTTAAGGCTTGTGTCGCTGCATTTTGGTTACCTCTGTGCAGAGTGGTCTGCCTCCTGACCCCCTAGTACCTTGAATCCCAGCTGAAAATCCTATTTTTGTACTTTGTTAAACATGCCGTTATATACAGAAATTTAATAACTTTTGAGAGAGAAAGGGGGTAATCTTAGAAAGAGAGAAAGACAAAATTTGAACAGATGGGGGGCCCTACAGATGTTTATTCACTCGGTAAATTAACTCACTTCCTCATTCCTTCAAGGCTGAATGATGTAGGACATTTTAGTGTGCCATAACAGGGTCAGGGGAGGGGGACATTCTCTGAATCAGCCGGGAAACAAACATATAACCACATATTTAAATTCAGTATAATCCATCCACAGTCGAGTCTGCACAGAGTGATTTGGGAACGTAGAGAACAGCCAAATAAGGTCACAGAGATTATCAAATTTAAATGGATGTTAAATGTAGCGTCGAAATGGGGTCTTGAACTAAAGCTAGATGTGCTCCACAGGGTTGTGCAAGGACACGAAAGAGCAGAGCACTTTCTAGGAGTCACCTCATGGCTTGGGGACCACAGCGGTGTAATGGTGGAAAATGTGGGTTAACCCAGCGTAGTGCCAGACCAGCACAGACTTGTACAGCTGGGTGAGCATTTTAGGGTGTATTCTCTTAGTTGTTTATTTTTCAGGTGTACTTTTGAGATACTGCATTTCTAGACACAGATCGAGGTATAATGTTAATACAGGAAGTAACGAGAGTCCTTCCCCCATTCAGAGGAGAAGCCATTAGGGAGAGAATTTTCTTCATAAAGAGTATTTCTCCAGTAGACTCAAATGCAATAGGAAGTAGAAAAAACAGTAGGAAAATAAAAATGCTTTGGAAAATTGTATTGCAAAAATACTTATTATGGAGGAAATTCTCTGTCTTCATTGCTTCTTCTCTGAATTGGGGAATGAGATGGCAGTGGTCAGTGATGCCCGGTCACAAGGTTGCACTCTGTGTGTGGCACTGGGATGGAGCAGATGCACATCAGGGCCAGTCTGAACATAGGGAGGCTGCGCACTAAGGACAGAAATCACAGGTGGGGAAGGCAAGTAAAAATTCAAGAGTGATGCACATGGAGAAACGTAGGCAGGAAGAGAGTGCAGGGTATCGGGGAGAAAGAAACAGGTATGTCTTAAAGGGAGTGGACTGAGACCTCTTCCTGGACAACAGCCCTGGAAGTCTTGCTTATATTCTTGAAGTTTCCACTCTTGACTGCCATTTGCCAGCCGCACGATCTTAGACACGTTATTTTGGACAAATGTGGACCAATCTCCCCAACGCCCTCATGAATCAAATGGGAATGACCCTGTGTCATAGATATACAGTTAGGATAAGTGACACACACCTCGTGTTGTTTATGTTGTTGTGCAAGCACCATTTTGTCTTTTCACCTTCCCTTGGGAGGAGAACCTGGGAGTGAGTCCCCTGGGAGCCCAGAGCCCCCTCCAAAGGGATTGAAGAGAGGAGAGAACGATGCAGGGAATAATGTCGCAGGATCTGAATTCCTGGCTTCCATCTGCTAACACCCTCATGTGTTCCCTGCTCTTGCCCACTGAGCGTCCAGCCTCTTGTTCCCTGACTCAGCCTCAGGAAAGAGTTTGGGACTAAGGAAGCATCTTAGAAATGACGGTCTTCTCTAGGTCCTTCCAGATTGCTATCAGGCTCCACGTGGGGGTTGAGGACCGACCAGAAAGGGGGCTGAGGGCTCTTTGGCTTTGTCATGCCTGTGTTCCTCAGACCAGTGCCCCATCCTCCGCACACCCCACCCTGGGGCATTCCCTGTGAGCTCACAGGTCACCCCGCCCTCTTCGCAGGTATTCAGCAAATGCCTAGATTGAAGGAACTCAAGGCCAAGGGAGCGGGCACGAGGGTGTCTTGCTCAATGTCATATCCTCCGGGTCTCAGGTTTGGGTGAAGCCCTCCCCTACCCCACAGGCACAGACCCCTTCCCATCTCTTCATTCACTGAACATTCCTGGAGTCACCTACCCTCATAAGGGGGAGTACGTGGTAAGATGTGGCGTTTCTCTTGGTGGTGTAGCAAATGAGACCCGTTTGTTCCTTGTCCAGGAGACTCTTCCCTGGGTTCTCTGGGACCCTCAGTGCCTTGAACGTCCTCATTTCCGGCTCCGGATAGTCCTGTTTCCGAGTAAATATGCAGCATTTTTAGAACTCTCTCTCTTTTGAGAGGACCCTTGAGGATGAGGTCCTTTACTCTAGGGGGTGGGTAAAATGGAGGGTTGGGGGGAGACTGGGAGTCCCTGCTGCTCAATGGGTACAGAGTTTCAGTCCTGTAACATGGCCACAGTCCAGAGATCTGCTGTGAAGCACCGTGCCTACAGGTAGCAGTATGGTATTGTGCACTTCAAAGTTTGTTCAGAGGATAGATCTTTTAAGTGTTCTCATCACAAAAAAACACCACCATAAAGGGACAGAAGAAAACTTTGGGAGGGGTTGCGGGTGGCTCTTACCTTGGCTATAGTGATGGTACTAGGAGTGTTTGCAAATGTCCAAACTCATCAAACTGTTCACATTAACTATGTGTGGGTTTTTTTGGTATAATAAGTGTACCTCAGTAAAGCTGTAAAGAAAGAGAGTGAGCAAATAGAGAATGGCATGGAATGGGTTGGAAGCAGGGCAAATTGTGTGTGTGTGTGTGTGTGTGTGTGTGTGTGTGTGTAGGGGGGAGGGAGAGAGGGAGAGAGAGAGTATGAGAGATAGACTGAAAGAGAGAAGGAGAGGGAGAAAGAAAGGAAGAGAGAGAGAAGGAGAGGGAGAGAGAAAGGGAGAGAGAGAGGAGAAGGAGACGTGAGTGAGGACTGAAGAGGGCTGGCAGTGGAGGCCACCTGGGAGCCAATGAGCATCCCCAATGAGTGTGCCCCGATATAGTTGTTGAGCGAGACTCCCTAACAGTTAGGATCATTCATGACGCAGGCTGCCTTCTCTGTAAGGAGCAGGTGAATATTAAAAGGCTGAGGAAGTGTGGTCAGGGTCAGGACCCTATCTGCTGGGGAGCCAGGGCCATCAGCACATTCAAGGGGTCACTGACAAACCCATCAAGAGACTGCTGCCCGAGAACCCCACCAGGAAATGCACCTGTGGGCTTAGTGTCTCACGCCCCGCCTGGAGGTGACCGTTGCAGAGAGACTCCGTCCCCAGGACGAGGTCACATTTCCCATTTACCTGGAAAGAGCAGAGCCACAAGGAGGAAGCTGGGGAAAAACAGAGACAGATGGCTTCATGTCACCAAGGGGACAGCTGTCTGAGGAGGTCCCGGGGGTGGCAGCAGGGCTCCCTTTATAGCCCTGAGTTGCAGGGCGGGGCCTGTAGGTGGGGAGAGCTGAAATCCGGAACGGTGTCTCCGGCACCGAGGACAGTCGGTGTGTTATTTTCCCGCGGGCAGCGGAACAAACATGGGAGCCATTTTCCTCAGGAATTGAAAAGTATGCCCGAGTGCCCTGGGTGGGTTTGGTGACTAAGAGAGGACGGAACAAAGAGAAGAGGAGCGGAAGGAGGAAAGAGAGAGAACAAACGTCATTAACACAAAAAACCAACTTCCTCAAGAGTCTGTTAAAGCGCTGGTGCGCATCGAAATGGTGACATAAATATGGCTGTCGTCCGGCTTCTACCCTGGCTTCTGGGTGTATTTATTTCAGTGTAAAAAATCAGGCAGAAAAACGTCAGGCATTTCAGGGATGGCCTGATTTTTCACAACTGCATTTCCTGAAGTTGTGTGGGTCGTTCCAAAGTCATTCCAGATTTCGTTTCTGTTCTTTTCTCCCCGTGTTCCTTGGCTTCCTCTGCTTCTCCTTCATCTCTGTGTCCGCCCCATTTTGATTTTAATTCATCTGACTCTTCATTTTTCCCTCCTCTTTTCATTCTTGTCTTTTCCTCAGAAATTATTGATGCCATTGGGTCCAATTCAATTCTGCTTTTAAAAAAAATGTGATTGAGTCTGAGTTTTCTCGTCTTGTAATAACTTTTTTAAGTTTATTTATTTTGAGAGAGACAGAGCAAGTAGGGGAGGGGCAGAGAGAGGGAGAGAGAGAGAAGCCCAAGCAGGCTCTGCACTGTTAGCACAGAGCCTGATGCAGGGCTTGAACTCACAAACCGTGAGATCATGACCTGAGCTTAAACCAAGAGTTGGACGCTTAACCAACTGAGCCACCCAGGTGCCCCTATTCTTTTTTTTTTTTTGTTATTAAAAAAAATTTTTTTTAATGGTTTTATTTATTTTTGAGACAGAACATGAGCAGGGGAGGGGCAGAGAGAGAGGGAGACACAGAATCCTAAGCAGGCTCCAGGCTCTGAGCTGTCAGCACAGAGCCCAACACGTGGCTCAAACTTATGGACTGTGAGATCATGACCTGAGCTGACGTCAGACACTTAACCAACTGAGCCACCCAGGCATCCCAGGTGCCCCATTGTTGTTTATTTGAGTGGGGCTCTTGACATTCACAGGCTAGGTCATTATTTCCCTAGGGGTTTGCAAAATAGTGATATTCTCTTGATGTTATCATTCTTTGTTATCATTCATTTATTAGCTGGGCTAACATTTGGAAGGAAAAGAGAAGTCAAATGTTTTAGGGCTCCCCTTTCCTTACCAGATTTCAGGACAGTGGGTCTGTGTGTGTGTGTGGGGGGGGCAGATCAGCTCTGTGCCGTGTCTGCAGGATGTGACCCTCCACAGACATCCATGTGGGCCAGTCCCTTGTCGTCACATAACATTTCTTTAGTCTTGCTCCCTGGAGGTCTATGCCTTGAATTAGAGTATTTGCTAAATGAATTGCACTTAATATTGATTTCTTTCCTGTTTTAATTAATAAAAGACATTACTAACTGCTGAGCAAAACTGATCAGAAGAGAAAACTCATGCTAGCAAGCTCAGCTGATGCAGTTCAGGCCAAAAATATAAAAGAAGTTCACTTAGGGGGCGCCTGGGTGGCTAGTCGGTTAAGTGTCCGACTTTGGCTCAGGTCATGATCTCAGGGTTTGTGAGTTTGAGCCCGGCATCAGGCTCTGTGCTGACAGCTCGGAGCCTGGAGCCTGCTTCAGATTCCGTGACTCCCTCTCTCTCTGTCCCTCCCCTGCTCGTGCAGTCTCTCTCTCTCTCAAAAATAAATAAACATTAAAAAAAAAACGAAAAAAAATAAATAAAAGAAGTTCACTTAGGCTTGTGGCTGATTAGCTGTACTTTTTGGTTTGGCTGTTATGTTGAAACACTCACTTAACCCACTTTGCTTTCTCCCTTATCCCAACTATGCAAGGCCATTTTGAGGCTCCCCCACATGCTCTCCACTGAGTGAAGGCACTTAGCAAATTCTTGTGACAGTAAAACCTTGGTTTGCGAGCATAATTTGTTCCACAAACAGGCTTGTCATCCAAAGCACTTGCATATCAAAGCGAATTTCAAGGACCATTGGCTCAGCTGTGATCATGTGACATTAGGCGTCATGTACTACTCGTATTGCAAGACCTCACTCGTTTATCAAGTTAAAATTTATTAGAAATATTTGCTCATCTTGTGGAACACTCAGGAACAAGTTACTCGCAATCCAAGGTTTTAGCGTAATTGGATCAGCTGCAGCCACTGGGAACGTTCCAGCCGTGAGGGGACTCAGGAAGTGAAGGCTCAGAGTTTCGGCTGTTGCAAGGACCCGGCCCCACCGGGTTTCAGAACGTCAGAGGAATGGGTTGGTTGGCATTCGGCGTTTTCAGACAGCAGGGGTAGATGTTGGGGCAAGTTCCGATGAAGAACTCCCCTGTTTTACAGCGCCTCCGGCAGCGGGCGGTCCCATAGCCGCATATCTTGTCTGTGTCAAATTCATTTCTCACTAAAGAACAGAATAAATCAGTGCGATTATCATGCCTGAAGACCAGGAGGCTGGACTTTGGCAGTGGTTTCGAGGGGATAGTGACTGAACTGACTTGAGAGAATACTCTGGAACCCTGGTGGAACAGACTTCCCAAGCCACCTCCTCCCTCTGCTCTCCTAGCTGATGGACCCCACCATCTGATTCTTTTCCAGATGAGAAGAGAATTTTAAACATTAAAATTAAACATTAATTGGCTCTTGTCACATCTCTTCTCAAAATCCCTACAATAAAATCCCTGCTATCACTTTTTGGTTGAATCCAAGCAAGCCCTTTACCATGAGCTTCGAGCAGCGCTGGCCTCCGTTCAGGGCCCAACGCTCTTCTCCCTGGAATACTCCCCCCTCCTCCCACGAATGACCTCCTGGAATCTCCATGTCACAACGTTGGGGGATCTCTCCCTGTTCTTCCCATGTGCCCAAGTGCCCTGGAAGTTTTTTATTCCTTCACAACATCTTTCCCAAGTTGTAATTACATGATGTTTTCAGTGACTTGGTCTTCCTGATTGAATTCTAAGTTCCCCAGGTGGGAGACGATGTTCATGTTCCATTCACAAATTACGGGCTCGCCCAGTGCCCAACATGTGCTTAAAAACCAACCACCTGTTGAGTGAACGTTGGGACAGAGAGGACGAGCATAAAGCAGAAGCGACATGAGCAGGGGAGAGCAGAACAGACAGAGGAGAGGAGATACCCACCGGGCTCACTGGGCTGAACCCTGGGACTTTGATTTCAGCTGCTACATGTGAAAAATCTGAAAGTCTCCACTCCCACCCTTAAGGTAAGAAAAACTCTGAACAAACTGAAAATCGATGATTTTTCTTGGACCCATCAGAGAACTTAGGTCACAGGGCAAACCACCGCTCCCAAATTTGGAGAGAGTCACAGCGGAGATGGGCTAACCTGGGGCAGAAGCCTCTGGAGCCTTAAAAGGGTAGGAACACTGTGGTCATGTTGACAAATTTCCAGAGGATGAGTGAGGGCAAGCCTGAACCAAACAACTGAGGGCCACAGGGGAAGGGACCCCACTGCTTCCTGGGTTTTAATTCCAGGACGCCCATGAGGTAATCATGGTGAAAAGCCAAGAAGTAATCCCCGGTGGCCCTGGCAAGGAAAAGGGAAAGTAATTATGTGAAATGTGTCCAGAGAGTTTTCTACAACAAGAGCTGACTCTCCCAGGAAAATGATTTTACTAAAGCTTTATTTGGAGGAAGGACACGCCCCCTACACCAGCCCACCCAGCTTCCTCGCTCAAATGAATGGGACACCCTAGGACGTATTTGTGAAGGTCACATTGCAGGGACACCAGCCAGGAACAGACTGGTGTTTCTTTCAGTATGGTGGAGTCCTGATCATGAATATTTATTATATACTCATGGATATCTATTTTATACCAACACTACTTAATTTCTTTTTCCCTAAATTAATTCAATTTTTGTGTTCTTTTGGCACACTGTGTCATTGTTTGTTTGAAGTTCTTCCACATGTTCTGGCACTACAAAGTTGCTCTGGGTTTATCTTGTACGTTCTCTGCTCCAGTCTTAGAATCACCCACTTCTCCAAGGATCCCTGACTCCTTCCATTGGTGAATGGAATTAAAAACCAGTATTTGAGTGCCAGGTGTGCTCATAGTTGCTGGAATGTTCTTGCTTCCAGGACCTCTAAGCTGACAGAGCAAGGACGTACATATTTGTTTAATAACACACACACACACACACACACACACACACACACACACACACACACCAATAAATATTTGTATATGTAACCATCTGTATGCAAGCCAGGTCTCCACCTGTCATCCATCCCCAAGTGGGTCATTCTACCTTTTCCCTGCTTATCTATAAACTCCCTCTCCAAACCTGGCTCCCACATCTGCAAGCCCGGTACTTAATTGTTCAGTTCCGGCTATAAGTGCATAGCAAGATCTGAATTGCTAAGCCTGTGTTACCTAACAAATACATCATCGGCTAGAGTGCCATGCTCTTGTGCATTGTACTAGATTATAGACTTCTTTTGTAACTGCCCACGTTACCCAGGCCAGCATCCCCTTCCCCCTGGCCTGCAGGAAAGTTGTTTTATACATTTATGATACAATTAGATAGTTCTGCATTTCACCCTGGGGTAGCCCTGACTTCCAATTAACTCTGTTAATTTGCACAGTGAACTTTAGTTCACCCTTTGGGCTGCATGGTTCTCAGGGTTTAACAAAGGCAGAGCATCATGCAGAAGTTTGATATTCTGCCCTAGCGCATTCCCTGTGTTTTACCCCTGGCCAACCCCCTGGCAACCGGGGCAAAAGATCACTTCTTTTCACGATCCCTAGTTTTCCCCTTTCCAGAATGCCACATACATGGAATCATGCCGTCTATAACCTTTTTAGACTGGCTTCTTTCACACAGCAATATGCACTTAAGGTTATTCTGTGTCTTTTGGTGACTTGACAGTTTACCTGTTTTTTATTCCTGAATAATATTCCATTAGTTGGATGAATCACAGTTTGTTCTCAGCCCACCTACTGAGGGACATCTTGGTTGCTCCCGGTTTGGGGTGATTATAAACAAAGGTGCTAGAAACATTCCAGGTAGGAGTTTGTTTGGACCTAAGTTTCTAATGTTTGACAAGGTTGCAACAGTAATCCAATGGAGAAAAGACAGCCTTTTGAACAAATGCTGGAGCAACTGAACACCCACAGCAAAAACAGAAATGAGAACAACATTGACCATCTTAACAGCTTTTAGAAAAATTAACTCAAAATGGTTCATGGATTTAAGTGTAACTGTGAAACCATTAAACTTTTAGAAAAGCACATAGGAGAAAATCATCTAAGACTACACAAAAAGATCTGAGACTTGACTCCCAAAGAAACCATGATCCATAGAAAGAAGCTGGACTTCACAAAGTTAAAAAAATTGCTGCTCAAAAGATCTATTAAGAGGTTAAAAATGCAATGTATATTGGGGGGAAATATTTGGAAATTGCATATCCAACACATGACCCATATCAAGAATATATCAAGGACTCTCAAAGCTCAACAGTGAAAACAAGAAAAAATCCAATTAGAAAATAAGTGTGAGCCATCCATTTCGCTGAAGGTACAAAGATGGCAAAAACAAAAAACGAAACAAAACGAAAAAACAAAACCACAGGATAAGGTGTTAAACATCATGAGATTTTAGAGAAAGTCAAACTAAAATGACATATAAGCTGTTGATGACAAAAACAAAAAAATCGTGGCAACTGTTTGCAGCAGATGCTAGCTAGGGTGTGGATAAGCTAGGTCACGCTTACATTCCTGGTGGGAGTGTAAAGACGGTACAGCTACTCTGGGAAACAGTTTGGCATTCTTTTGTAAAAACTAAACCTGCAACCATATGACTTGGCAAGTGCATGTTGGGACACTCCTCTCAGAGTAATGACAAGTTGTGTTTGCTCAAACATCTACAAATGTAAAAGTTTACAACACCTTTACTTGTCATAGTACCAAACTGGAAAGAACCCGGCTGTCCTCCAGCAGGTGAATGGTTCAATGAATCCTGGTACATCCACCCGGTGGACTACGATGCAGGGACAAAAAGGGAAGACCTACTGAGACACGCACCAAACATGGAGAGTCTCCAGACCACTACAGTGAGTGAAAAGTCCCCCAGAAGTTACCTACTGTAGGATTCCATTTATTTTATTTTTAAATTCATTTATCTTGAGGGACACAGAAAGCGCATGCCAGCAGGGGAGGGGAAGACAGAGAAGGAGAGAGAGAATCCCAAACAGGCTCCTCACTGTAAGTGCAGAGCCTGAAGCCGGGCTTGAACTCACAAACCGCGAGATCATGACCTGAGCCGAAACTAAGTTGGTCGCTGAACCGATTGAGCCACCCAAGTACTCCTGTAGGATTCCATTTATATGACGTTCCTGAAGAACAAGTTGTAGAAGTGGAGAGCAGATAAGTAGTACCCGGAATTAAGGTGGAGGCCGACGCAGGAGGGAAGAGGGTGTGGCCCTGAAAGGGCAACATGGCCGGCGTGGGTGGGGGCAGGGATCTCTGTGGTGATGGACTTGTTTTGTATCCGTGTCAGTATCTGGTGTTCGTATTGTATTGCCCTCTGGTTGTGCTATTAGGAAAACTGCATTAAACGGTAGAGATGTATCTGTATTATATTTTACAACTGTGCATGACTCTGTAATTATCTCAAAACAGAAAAATGTCATAAAGAAAGGTTGTTGCTTCAACAGGATTAAGTGCGTTGACCTTGGGGAATCAAGAGGGAAATAAGGCAAGATTTCTGACCCAACAGGGAACCAAGGCTGGATCTTAGGCCTGGGGAACATGACCAGGAATCCTTACTTGAACTGGGTAATATGAAAGCTTAGAGTCAGAAAGTGATTTGGCAAATAATAGAAAGTCATTCGGAGACCTGGATCCAGTAATTGTCTCCAATTAAAGCCATGGAGTCAAAATGATTAACTTATACATGTGTATGACACATGAGAATCCTTAATAAGTAAATTTATCTATCAACTTATCCTTAATATGTTCATTTCTCCACTTACCCATTTATCTATCGTCTGTCTCAACAGGTGGTTGGGGCTGACTGCCTGAGGGCAAGTGAGAGGTTTGTTGATGTATAGTCTTTAGCAGTCCCCTTTAAAAAGAAATATCAGATCATTTGGGGAAAGTTCCCTTACCAAAAAATTATAGAAAAAGAAGGCAAGTAGGCAGGGACCATCAGGGTTAACTACGCACATTTCCTTTCTAAGTGAAGCACTTGACAAATTGATAAAAGATAGTCATTTATTTTTTTTTTCTTCTTCAACGTTTTTTTTTTTTAATTTTTATTTTTTTAATTTTTGGGACAGAGAGAGACAGAGCATGAACGGGGGAGGGGCAGAGAGAGAGGGAGACACAGAATCGGAAGCAGGCTCCAGGCTCCGAGCCATCAGCGCAGAGCCCGACGCGGGGCTCGAACTCATGGACCGCGAGATCGTGACCTGAGCTGAAGTCGGATGCTTAACCGACTGCGCCACCCAGGCGCCCCGATAGTCATTTATTTTTATTGAGGTGCCTTCTCACTGAAGAGACCAGAGTAAAAAGAAGACAAGATGCGGTCATGTGTGTCACTCTGGAATGCCAGAGCCTTCAGATTCAATCATTTGTGTTCTTCCAACATGGCTGGAGGGTCAGGCAGCATTTCAGAGACTTCTGGCAGAGAGCAACGAGTTCTTCATTTTTCTGACAAGAATTCACGCACCTCCCTTGAAGCTTGGAGCATTTCTCGTCAAAAAACGCGTTCCTGGCTATGGAAGGCAAGGAGCCACTGGGATTAATTCTCCTCTCAGATCCATCCACTTACCAGGTACAGTCTTGTAACTAGTTAGGAAAGATTTCTTTACAAGCTGCCGTGGTCTCATCCCGCCAGTAGATGAGATGGTACGGAGATATTTTCTCTCCAATTTTTCTGTCTTTTTGTTTTAGGGGGTTAACGACCAGGAAGAATACGTTTGTCTTGACATTTGGGGTTAGGCTGTGGGGGCTTTGGGAAGCAGAAGCTATTGTTCTTTTATCAGAATCTGTTAGCGGTACGTAATGACCACCTTGCCCTTGGAAACCCCTCCAGGGCAGGTAACTCCCCAACTCGCTGTCCAAGTGTTACACCCTGAGAATTGAGCAGGTCTGAGGCTGGGGACATGGCCCACGGTTGGAGTAATAAACAGGGATAAATATATAGAAAGGGAAAAGTTTACTCTTGTGGGTGGAAGGGAAAAGATTGCCTAGAAAGGCTCATCAGATTTCTTTGCCACATTTCATAAAACGTGTTCAAGGGCCAGTAGGGGCATGTGTTGGGAGTGATTCCCCAGGACTCCTCTTGTCTATTCTGTGCAGAATATAGTGGATTTGGCCTTAGTACTTTATCAGTAGCCGTCCTAAGAGCAGCCCGCTTCAAGTTAAGGAGAGACAGACATCTTACTGGAATCAACATTTTCGATTACCTAATCCAGGTATATTTAAGGACAGGCATCAGATGTACACAAATTGAAATTAATGTCGACAAACAAAGGTGACTAATTCACATATATGTAAAACTAAAACCAGGCGGATTGGTATTAGCATGTGTACTAATCATTTCTAGCATCTGCATATAAGTTCATAAGTATCAATACTCCGGTGTTGCAAAGCTCAGTGAACTTTGGCCCCCACTGCAGGGGACAGTACTCTATCCCCCCTCCTAATATTGTAAGGTCATCCCAGGCTGGAGGCACTGGACCTCACTCTTCACAAGGGTCCTTGTATTATATCCAGTTAACAGTGATGGTCCAGAAAGAGAGAGCCTCTGCAAAGAGAGAGCATCTGTGTCTACAAGGATTCGGATGGATCATCACACACACCCATCTAGAGGTTAATGTAACTCTGTGTGTGTGTGTGTGTGTGTGTGTGTGTGCGTGCGTGCAAATGCATATTAATAGGTCAGTTCCATTTGCTTATATAATTTTATATTGCCTTATTTTATATTGTGTTAACTAAATTATATAATAAACCTGACTGATCTGAAAAGGGGGCCTTGGTCAGTTTCCAATGTGTACATCGAGGTCAGTGGAATGAACAGCTCACCGTAGGTCCTGGATCCCGGTGCACTTGGCACAGAATCGAACCACACAGGCTCACTGCAAAACAGACCAGCAACGCATACAGCTGGTGTGAGAATTCTGAGCCTCCTAAGGAGACATCTATAGCATCTGGCACAATTTGGACTCGTTGCAGGCTCTGAAAAGCCCTTTCTCTAGCTCTCTGGAAACTGGGATGAGTCTAGTCTTGGATTTTATTTTGAGGAAGATCTGACTGGAGCCACTAGAGGTTCCTGGGAGCCAGAGGATGTGGCAGGAGTCCTGCTGTGAACTCTCAGGTCCTGGCTTCATTCCCGCTTATCTGTATGACTTTGAGAAGCCGCCTAGCCCATCTGAGGCTCAGTTTCTGCATCTGAAAAATATCTATAAAGCAAACCTTCCAAGCCTGAAGTGTTGGTCTGAAATCACTAAATTCGAAGTAGGACAGAGTTCTCTTAAAGGTCCTGGCATTGGAGAACCGCATGCATTTTGTGGTGTGAAGTGTTCGTCACAAGTGCCCAGCTTCATGGTGTTGTGACGAAGGAGCAGCAGTTTGACACGCACGTTTGACCTGCGCCATGGCCGGCGTGAACGCGGTGTCCGAGCTCCGTCCCTTTCCTCGTCCCTTTTTGCCTTTTTCTGGCTCTCTTTCTTATCTGTCTCATCTCTATCACGACTATTTTTTACAAGATCCACAGATGCCAACCCTAGCTTTTACGTTTTTCCCCCAATTTTTTGTTTTTGTTAGTGAGCATGGAGCTGGGGACCAAAGGGCATCTTTCCTGGCATATCCTTATTTCCTCAACCCCGTGATTCCCCATCTTAGACAATCAGGGAAAATGCAATGGATTTATAGAAGAGACATTAGGGGGGTCACCTCCCATAGTAAATGCTCCCCTGCAGGGCCACCAGGCTGACCACACCAAGGTGCTCACTGAAGCAGACTCTTTCTCTGGGCCACCACCTCTAGAACCTTCCCTACAAAGACGTTCATTTTACCTGGGGCCAGAAGGAAGAGAACAGCAAAGAGAAAGAGGAATGTCCTCATGTCTCGAAGGGTCTTGAGAGATCAGCACAGCGTCCATGATAAAAGAGCAGGAAACACCCACATTTATACATTTCTCTAGACCAGAGAACATCTTGATCAGCGAGGCATGCCAGAAATGAGGACGTTTCCATGCTTTGCCAAGCCGAGCCCACATCTCAGTGGGTGTCACTCAGTCCGCAGCTCACTGCTTTTCTGATACTGGAAAGTTCCTAAGAAGGACAATGGGGAAGAAGGGAAGACAGAGTAGAGGGTGCCTTGGTGATCAGGGGCAGATATATGCACCAGTAGGAAGAAAGATCTGGAATCTGGCAGTTTGGATTTCTAATCCTGACTGTGCTCCTTAATAGCTTTGGTTCACTCGTATGTAAAATCAGAGTAATTACATAATATCATGATGGAGTCAGTGGAGTCTGAATTCCAGCTCCAATATTTGTGAGCTGTGTACATTTGGCAAGTGCCTTTACTGAAACATATGTTTTTTTGTTTATTTTTTATTTTTTTTTTAATTTTTTTTCAACATTTATTTATTTTTGGGACAGAGAGAGACAGAGCATGAACGGGGGAGGGGCAGAGAGAGAGGGAGACACAGCATCGGAAACAGGCTCCAGGCTCCGAGCCATCAGCCCAGAGCCCGACGCGGGGCTCGAACTCACGGACCGTGATATCGTGACATGGCTGAAGTCGGACGCTCAACCGACTGCGCCACCCAGGCGCCCCTATTGTTTATTTTTTAAAAAGTGCTGATACTTTAAATACTATATACATCATCTTATTTAATCTGCAAACAGCTCCCTGGATAGTTATGAGCATATGGGATATTTGATATTTGATTAAGACTATAGATACATCAAATATCCATACACTCTGACCACAGGCTGCCACTAATTTGATTATCTCTTTTTCCTAATCTGAAGTAAATCAGCTAAGTGGATGGAGAGAAAGGCCTGAATTACCCACTCTAATTCTTCCCTGTTGGGAAATACTTCTCTTTAATGTGACATTAGGGAGATGAGCCTCACTCATCATCATTCTCCCTATTATTATTGCTACTGAAAATTGAAATATCTTAAAATATTATTAGAATAATCACAAACTCCCGAAAAGCAACCAAATGCTTGCCGTGTAACTGAAAACACGGTTTGTGAATGTGACCTGGATAAGACCATCAATTTACTTCCTCCTGCCATAGTAATGTCAATAAATGATTGAACACACAAATAACTGTGATAAAAGGGACACATTTTTAACAGAAGAATTGCAGATGGTCCCAGTAGACACCTCCCTCCAGGAGGTGAGGCTTGAGTCCTCCAACTTGAATGAAGGCGATTAATTCCAAAGAATGTGGGGAGGCAAGAGCGTCCCTTTAGCGCGGACAAAGCTGGCATCTTAAATGAGTGGCCAGGTTTAACATCAGGGGTGGCCAGGCATGTCCCCAGCACATTCCCCTGACACGAGGGACAAGGTGAGGAGCTTCAACCCTGTGTTATTCTTCTCCCAGACCCCAAACCCCAGTCTGGTTGAGAAAACCTCAGACAAACTCAAAATCTGTAGGGTAGTCAGTAGGAATATGACATACCAATGATAATTTCTTGGTTTTGACAAACGCATCGTGGTCATACTATTAATAATTATTAGCATGAATGTTAACATCAGGGGCAGCTGGGGGAGGGGTATGTGAGAACTCTCCACTGTGCAGATTTTCTAAATTATTCTCAATTAAACAATTTGCGTAAAATAACTATGCGGGAATGTTCCATGTATCCTTAGCCTCAATCACCATGAGATTTTTGTGAGGTGTGTGTATGTATGTGTACGTGTGTGTGTGTGTGTGTGTGTGTGTGTGTGTGTGTTGATTATATATTCTTATATGAAAAATCCAGTGAAGAATGATAGGTTGAGGGTCACCTGGGTGGCTCGTCGGTTAAGTGTCAGACTTGGGGTCAGGTCATGGTCTCATAGTTTGTGGATTCGAGCCCCGCGTTGGGCTCTGTGCTGACAGCTCAGAGCCTGGAGTCTGCTTTGGATTCTGTGTCTCCCTCTCTCTCTACCCCTCCCTGCTCACACTCTGTCTCTCTCTTGCTCTGAAAAATAAATAAAACATTAAAAAAAAAGAATGATAGGCTGAATATACAAATTTTTTTCTATTCCCTTCCAATACTCACTTAAAAAAATTTAGGAGAGCCTGAGTGGCTCAGTTGGTTAAGTGTCAGACTCTTGATTTCTCCTCAGGTCATGATCTCATGGTTTGTGAGATCGAGCCCTGCATCAGGCTCTGGGCTGGCAGCACGGATCCTGCTTGGGATTCTTTGTCTTCCTCTCAGCATATGGTGTCTCAGTCTGTTTGAGCTGCTATAGCCAAACACCCCAGACTCAGTAGCTTATAAACAACATTTATCACAGTTCTGGAAGCTGCAATACAAGACCGGGCACCAGCATGGCCGGGTGCTGGTGAGGACCCTCTTCTGGGTTGCAGATGGCTAACTTCTCACTGTGTCCTCCTTTGAGGGATGGGGACAGGGAGCTCTCAGGGGCCCCTTTTATAAAGGTGTTAATCCCATTCATGAGGGCTCTGTTCTCATGACCTAATCACATCCCAAAGGCTCATCTCCAAACATCATCACCGTGAGGATTAGGTTTCAACATGAATGTTGAGGGGGACACAGACATTCAGAGCATGGCATATGTAATTTTGTGTGAGCACTCACAAATAGCCAACTAACTGTCCCAAGGGATGTGCAACGTTGTAAGAGCTAAGATGTGTCCTACTCACACCTCACTGTGAGGAGGGCAGATAACTTTGAGTGGGCGAATTCCAAGGATGGGGTGTGGTGAGTCCCAGGGTTTGAGGGCTGCTCAGGGAAGAGGTAGAACCATGAGAGGTGTTAATCAGGTGGTACGTGGATAGGGCTGCATGAGGGGATGGGCCTCCCAGAGAAGGTAGCATGAGGCGCGCACCCCAAAGGGCCATGGAACTCCCAGGGGAGAGGGGTGCCAGACAGGGGCTCATGAGTCTAGATGATACCTCTCACCAGTAAGGTGAGAAGTCTCAGGATCAAAGCCCTAGAAGGCTGTCAGCAATTTGGAGTCTTACAGCTCTGGGATTTGTCTTATCTATGTTAGCAGATGTTGGGGGCACTTTTGTGGGGGATGTGCAAAGCAGGTAGGCTCTAAATGGCTAAACAAATGATGATTTGTACCATATTCAAAGCAATTGGATATGGAAGGATTTGAGTTTGGAGCAGGAGGCTTTGAGCTACAGAAGTGAGCATGGTAGGGACCACTCTATAGGGGCATCTCTGGCCTCATGATGGAGCAAGGAGGCCATGCAATCCCCATGACAAGGACTAGCCCTTTAATTTGAAAGTTTCTAGAGTCATCTTGTTTTCCTAAGACTAGAAGTCCACTCCAGGTCAAGATCAGCTACATAACGTGCAAGGGCCCATGTTCAAGAAGTAGGAAAAAGGCGCCATTAAAGGTATCTAGTTCTCTCCATCTGTCATAGTAATGCTTCTTTGCTATTTAATGTCACAATCTCCCAGGCACAAAGATACTTGAAGGACACTTGCAGATGCTCACACTGCCTGGGGATCCCCACACTGCCACTGCGCATACGTGTGTGGTCCACCATCAGCCACTGCTGGACTGGCGTGTCTTGCTCCAGAGAGAGTCAAGCCAGGTGTTTCCCCCATGAGCCTGCCACTGCCATCCATGGTGGCTGGGCAACTCTCAAAGATATGTCAATATCTTCTGCAAGCAATCCGTATTGAATTGGGGGCTGGAGAGAGGTCTGCTCCTGCCAGGTTGCCCGCCTACACCACGGCACGGTCATGGCACGGGAGGGTTTGATGGCATGCTGGGCCCTAAGACACTGCCATCCCATCTCTAGATACATCTCCACTCAGTACGAGCTGGGGGTCGGTGGTGGCAGTGTTTCTGGGAGGGATAGGAAAGGAGGAGGTTGGGTGGGGCCCCCAGGGCCAGGGGCCAGGAACCCCCAAGAAGGTGAGAAGGGGAAGGAAGGCATATCATATGGGGACTGAGGCTCTAAGGTCCCAGACTTGCTCCTATTCCGACCAGATTTGATTTACAGAGCACATATTCAAAGATAAAATTATTAAGAATTGCAATACAGTGAGTGCTGAGCATTAAACCCCAAGGTAAGAACAGGGGTGTGCAGCTGCCCTCCTCATACTTGGCCTGGCTCCAGGTTATTAAAAATGCCTGGAAGCTGAAGGCTGAGGCTGTTAGGCTCAGCTCTCATCCCCTAGTACCTACGTATTGCCTTATGTTCATGAAGCTGCCTCGTTTGAAGGCCACAGAAACAAACGTGCAGATATCAGCATGGCTGCACTTTCCAGGCCAGAAAAAGTTCACTGTGAGTGACACGTGTACTTGAAAAAGAATTTACATAAAAGTTGGACGCAAAGCAGGATAGACAGACATGTGAATGTAAGGCTGGTAATAATAGCCAGACACACTGATAGCCACTTAATACTCATTTCAGTGAGTCCTTCTAAATATCCTATGAAGTATGTACCTTTATTCCGTCCCCATTGTAAGATGAAGAGACAAGTTCAACAAAGTAAGCCACCTGCCCGAGGTCATACATCTGCTAACCCGCTCTGTCTGACCGCAGCCTTCCTCATTCAGTTATCCTATTTTGCATTCCCAAGATGAAGAACAGAGCCTTGCAGAAGCATGGACAACAGGATGGGACTTATTTGGGGGTGCAGGGATATAAGTAGTAATTTTGATACCCGTGTTCTTGATGAATGAAAAGGATGTGGAAATTCTGCCTTTGGGCTGCTAGTTGACATTGTCACAGGCTCGGGGATTCAGAGCTAAGTTGGTAAAATGACTACCACCCCCCCCTTTTCTCCCAGACCACCATAAAATTGAGATTAACCACCCCCCTTTCTTGTGTGAAGGTAGTACAAATGAAAACCAGGGCAGTAACAGTGCACATGGCTTGGGCTTTTCTTACAGGGCACCAGGCTTCTTTCCAAGCACTTCCCTATGTTCCAAGCACATCCATATCCTCATCCCTACAGCTTGACAACAACCCTAAGAGACTGGCAGAGGAGCTGTGGGCTTCAAAGAACCAAGTGGATAGGCACAGCCATCCCCATCCGCCCAGCAAGCTTCAGCACAAAGCAAGCAGCAATTAGCATGAACACAAACAGTTCTTGGGTTGGTGCTCAGAAGTTAGGTGGGCAACCTGAGAAGATCCAGCCTCAAGGTGAAGATCCAGCCTCCAGGTGATGGAACGCAGCTCAGGAAAGGACCAGCTCTGGGCGTGTTGCGTCTGGCAATCACTATGGCTGCTCCTTAGTCAATGGAAGAGACAGTGGAGCTGGGAGAGAGAAGGGGGGCTAGCAGGCTCCTACATCCTGCATCAGTAGGATCAGTGCGTGGCTCCTGGTTTTCTAGCTCCTGGCCTCGTGTTCCTTCCACTGCCCCAGCCAGAATTCCCAGAATCCAGGTCCTCCCATCATGCCAGTCCTTGATCCTAGGAAACGGAGCATGTCAATGTGCTTTCTTTATTGATTCACTTCATTGACCAAGTGTATTCCCCATTACTTTCAAATATAAGTGAGCCTCCTGTCCTCTCGCACAGGTCCCAGACCTCTGCTCCGAAGAGTCTTCCCCAGAAATGACCCTGACCGGGAAGATGTCTTATGCTGTCTTCGCCTTTTTCTTCATTTTCGCCCAGTTTCCGTCAGGTAATTGCAAATGGATGGGATCGCGATGGGGGCAGCTCTTAAAGCCTGATGGTTCTTCTGTGGGCCACCGTAAAATCGAGATTAACAGTCAGCTCCCCACTGAGGTCCTCACGAGAATTTCTTGAATCTACAGTGGCATTTTCTCAGCAAACTACAATTCCCTCTCCCACCTACCCCCGACCTTTTTATTAAACTTCTTACTGGTTACCCAGAGTGCTAGCCTTCAGAAATAGAATAAAGATACAGCCTCTGTGATCTGCTGACCTTTGACAGCAGATGTGTGGAGCCAGGAATGTTGTTTTGTACAGTGTTATGTCCTGCACTGACTTTAAAATCCAAAATGTGCTATTTTGAATTTAGGGTGCCAGGCAGGACTCGAGTATTCCAAGCCACTTCCAGGAGGTAAGTTGAATCCCCTGTGTGTAATTTCTACTTTTAAGACCTCTGACCTGTCAGCTCCCTCTGACTTCTGGAGGCAAGGTGTGATAGAAATAATCAGAAGAATCGAGTTGCCTGAAACCCCAGATTTCTGCCTCTTGTAGCCAGCATCATATCTGGGTTTTTTATCTCGCAGGGAAATCTCTTAGTTACTGAATTGGAATTTTGGCTACAGAGATTTGCACCTGGTAATGACCTATTGTCATTAGCTTGTGGTGCTGATGAAAGCAAGGTTACAGGATCAGGCTTGTACCGGCCAAGAAGCACTGCTCTGAGAACATGCTCACCCACGTCTTACAGGCTCTGCCCCTAAACCCAGTAAGAGGTGTCCCAGCCTATGCTACTGGTCTCAGAAGGATCAAATAAAGGAGTGGTGAAATCTCACCGCCAATACAGAAGAGCTGTGCCCCTTGAAGCACCCCCTGATCTCTTTGCATACTTATCTTCTGCAGGAAGAATGCGTATTATAAACACAACCGAAAGAAATATCTCCAGAGAATTGCAAACAGAATTTAAAAGTGTTTAGACAGCATTTTGGAGTGAGAAACAATTGAGGTTCTACTCATCACTGAGCAGTTCCCGTGCACCAGGCGGTCTATTAACTTTATGTCAATTATGTCATTTAACCTTCAAAACGTCCCTAGGATGTGGGTGATATTGTAACTGCTGTCTTATACAAGACGATGAAGCTGGGACATGGATGAGACGTTAAATAATTGTCCCTGGGTGACAGAATGACAAGTGGTAAGCTAGGCTTCCAACTCAGGATGCCAGAGTCACAAAGTCTGAATTCTGTGATTCCCAACCAGGTAGGAAAGCATCCAGCAATAGCCTTGAGCAGAGGTGGCATACAAAATCCTCAACAGACGGCAAGGCACTGAATGGTCAGACCACACCCTGCCTGAAAAGAGCAGATGCTGTCATAAATAATCACTCCGCCCATTGCTCGTAAGCGCTGCATATAAACACAGCCAGAGCGGGTTAGCAGGAGAATGGGTGTTCTAATTTGGCAGCAAATGGGCATCTAGAGACTCTCCCTGGCATTCCGAAGCGTAGGTCAGATTAGAAACACAACATAAGTCCATATCCTACCTGGTTCCAGGGCTGAAAACGCTGATTCCTCCCTGCCTCGGTAATGCAAGGCTCAGGAGGTAAAACGGGCTGGGGCATCATCTGAGTGAAGACGGGTGGAACTCACATAAGCTGGGAAAACAAGGTGGATGGCTGCTCACCCAGAAGTTTCCAGGTAAGGAAGAAGATTGGAACTCAGAAGGAGAAAATGATAAAATCAGCAGCTAGACATGAACAAGGAGTTGAATTGTTGTGTGGCGAGGAAGCAGGGCACTGGTTTTTCAGTGTTCTCAGGAAGCCTTCAGTAGAATGTTAGCTTGTGTCTGCCCTTGCCCCCAATCAAAGCAGGTTGGAATAAAAGTCATCGGGGGCTTTGTTTCAGAGCCAGTAGGAATTCTTATCACAAGTTGTGATGAGTGCACTACGTCTGGCAGAAGAGACATGTGATGCGGACTTGGGCTTTACTAGAGAGAAGCCTGAGGAACAGATCTGACTCTAATGGTGGACTTCGTAGAACCAACTGGATAATCACATCCATCCCCATGCCCCCTGGCAAGCTTCAGCACAAAGCAAGCAGCAATTAGCATGAGCACAAACAGCTCTTGGGTTGGTGTTCAGAAGTTAGGTGGGCAACCTGAGGAGATCCAGCATCAAGGTGATATAACGCAGTCCAGGAATGGACCAACTCTGGGCATGTCACTGAGCCATGATGTGAGAGGGAAGGAGAGGGAGGAAATGTCTTCTTTGATGAGACAGGGAACATAAAATCCTAAGTAGCCACTGAGGATGGGGAAATAAGCTGTCAAGGAGCCCAGTGAGTGGTTGTCGTAGTGAGACCAACCTGTAAGGTTCCATGTAGCTCTGGGTTACTGACAAGAAGGTAGTTAACAGGAAAGAAAATAAGGGGTTGCAACATAAAGGTTGCCACTGGAGAACCAGACCAGCAAATAAAGGACTCTTGGCTGGTGAAGGCACTACCTCCCTGGTCCGTGAAAGTTATCCTGAAAAATTTTTTTTGTGATCATGTAAAACAGCTTTTGCTTAAAGTAACAACAGCAAAAAACAGCTAATTGACTAAATAGTGTTTGGCAAAATGTTCTCACATGAATTACTCCATTTGACCACTAAAAGAATTTACAGTGTAGACAAGTGTTTCTAGAATGTTCATTTGACAAATGAGAAAGTTGAGATCAGGCAGTTTGCAGAGGACACACACCATTTCCAGACCCCCCCCCCCCAAAAAAAAAACCGCACCGAACTTCACCTCTACCTTCAAGGATCTTTTCAAACCACAAGATAACCCTCTAATCTTTATCCTGTAACCTTTACAGAAGTATCAGGTATGTATTTTTATGCTTCTGTAATATACACGACACTTGGCCCCACTGTCTTTACTTGTGACACAGGCCAGGTTATAAACACATGAAGAACAAAGAATGTGCCAACCTCTTGCTTCAAAATTAAGTCTCCCCATCTCCATCCTGAGAAAAGCAGAGCTCTTTGAAAAATCAGGGCTGGCTCTTAAAAACACTCTTTATGACCATATAAACCCTCCCTTATTTGGGTGGCCTTTGATGTTCTCCCCACGTCCAGGGAGTCCCTGGACAGGTGTGTCAGCAGATCTTTCTGGCGTAGGTGACTTTGCTGCTTGTGAGCCATGCAGGCTCGGCCGGGGCAAGTGCAGGAAGATGTGTGCTGAGGATGAGAAGCCTGTTGGACACTGCAGGCTGAACTTTTTCTGTTGCCGACGGAAGGTCAGCTGAACCCGATGGGCCCTCCTCCAGTCTTGGAAGCGGGCCTGGACTTTCAAAGGAGGGCAAGAGAAATTGGGTGGCTTTACCCAAGTAACACCGTGAGCGAGTCTCAGAATCATTCCGGTTTCTTTCTCCCCTTGTTTTGTTTCTTTGCTTATTTTTTATTGATTTTAAAATCAAGATTCGAAGGTGCCTAAGAGCCTAATCAGATACTACCACTACAAACTTGTGGAGTACCTTGTCATTTGTGAGTATTTCCCCCATACTTTCCTCAGAGAACTCAATATAACCTTATGAAGTAGATTTTATTATCTCTATTTATATTTGAAGAAATTGAGACCCAGAGAAGCTGTCACTTCCTCAAGGTCATAGCCTGGGAGCCAGAAACGGACGTGTATACCCCCGTCATGTTCTGTGTATCTATCTATGTGTACCAATTTTAACAAAATAGAGAAACAGAAAGGGCATTGCATTTGTGTCAGTGGACTTATAATTGTATAGAATACAAGAAATTATCCACGTCATTTCTTGGTATATCAATACATTGTCATTCTTTACTTCTAGAACTTATGGTGTATTTTTTAGGCAACTCATACTTACTCAATTAATGTCTGTGGCACCAACTTCTCACTTCTTTTCTTGCCTATAAATGAAAATGCCGGAGATTGACTTACAATGCTCAGCCTAGACTAAGCATGGATGGTTGACTATATAACTTTTTGCCTCATGAAATAAAATTTGTAGCTTCATACAATAAAGGTCAAAATTATTCATCCTTATGAGCAGCTACTCAAATTTGATCACTCAGTTTTTACATGTGAGACGAACAGTATTTTGCTTCATGTTTGAGCTACCATCGTTTGATTGGTCATTTTGCACTCCAGTACATCTTTTGGTCTCTCCTTGGTGGGAGAATGGTGGATGGGAGGAAGGGGTTCTCTCCCCCACCTCTCCAGCAGTGGCTGCCTCTCCCAGGTGCCCACACTTCAAAGTGTCTACAGGCAAAGAGCTCCGACTGGAGTTGTGCACCATGGCAGGACAGAAAAGTCAGCACTGGAGTGGACTGCACTCACGAGATTAGGGAGGGCAAAGGGGCGTGGCTTCCACAGACCCAGGGAATGCTAGAGCAAGGGAACCGTAGTAAGTGGTTTAAGATAGAGACCTGGGAGGTTAGATTTAAGATAAGTTCATAAGATGGACCAGAAACAATATCAACCATTCAGGACACAGTAGAATGCCGTGGGCCACACGGGGGCCTTGAAAGAACACAGAAATATGCTTTCCAAAAGGAGATTTATCTTGGAACATTGCGGTATCCGTTTCTTTCACTGTACAACAAAGCACCACAAAAGTTAGCAGCTTAAATAGCACACGTTATCTCTCAGGCTTCCATGGGTCCAAAGTCTGGGCACGGGGTAGCTAGACTCCCTGCTCAGGGTTTCACAAGACTGACAGCATGGTGTTGGCCCAGATTTGGATCTAATCCAAGGCAAGAGATCTACTCGCACACTCCTGGGGCTGCTGGGAAAATTCTGTCACTTGGGGTCCTAGGCCTGGGGTGGGTGGCTGTTGTCTTGCAGGCTGTCAGCATCGGGCTGTCCTGAGTGAGCCGAGGCTGCCTTCTTTTTCCTGCCCAATGGCTCTTCCCATAGAACAGCAGTTTCTCCTTCAAGGCCAGTGAGAGGCTCTCATCCTTCAAAATTCCAATTTCTTTCTAATCAGAACAAAAGAAAGGGGGAGAAAACCAAGCTTCACAGAATAACGTTTTTGTTCACCATTGGAATCAAATTAGTATTGATCCAAACTAGATTGTTTAAAGTTTATTTATGTTTAAAAGAGAGAGAGAGTGAGCAGGGTAGGGGAAGAGAGGGAGACACAGAATCCAAGCAGGCTCCAGGCTCTGAGCAGAGAGCCCGACGTGGGACTCCAACCCATGAACCCAGAGATCATGACCTGAGCTGAAGTCAGACACTTAACCAACTGAACCACCCAGGCGGTGGGTGGTTGTAAACAAACTAGATTGTTTAAAATTAATTGCAACCCCCAAGTCATTTATAAGATTACTCAAACATGGATTGCAAGATAAATGACAGGGAATTCAAATGGTACCTCAGGAAATATCTGTTTAACACAAAAGTAGTCAGTAATGCAGGAACAGAAGGGGGAAAGAGGCATAACGTTTAGAAAACAAATAGCAAATGGCAGATGTAAATCTTACCTCATCAATTATGGCATTAAATGCAAATGGGCTAAACACTCCAGTTAGAACCTAGCAGAATGGAGTATGTAAAGAAGATGCAACTTTATGCTGTGTGCCAGAGACACAGTTTAGATTCAAGGAACTAAAGAGATCAAAACGGATGGAAAAAGATATAGCCAAAGGCAAGAGAACTTTGTACAATGGTAGATGAGTCAAAGCCTCATGAGTCAACATGACAATTATAAGTGTATATAAACCTCACAGGAGTCACAAAATACACGAACTGAGAACTGACACATCGCAGGGAGAAACCGATAATTCAACAAAAATATTGGAGGACTTTAATATTTAATAAGGAAATAGATCTGAAGACACTGTGAACCAGTTGGACATCTATGGCACACTCCACCCAACAACAGCAAAATACACATTCTTCTCAAGGTCCCATGAGACGTTCTGTAGACGTTCTCCCAAAATATCTGCAGAATAGGCCATATGGTAAGCCAAAAATCCAGCCTCAATGATTTCAAAGGATCGAAATCATACCAAGTATACTCTCTGACCAAAAAGGAATAACAAGAGAAAACTTGGGAAAGTCACAAAGATGTGGAAATGAACAACATGCTCCTAGATCAGCAATGGGTCAAAGAAGAAATCGAAAGAGAAATTAGAAAATATTAGGTGAATGAAAATTGAAAACAAAGCAAAACAAGACTTAGGGGATGCAGCTAAAGGAATGCTTAGAGGAAAATTTATAGTTGCAAATGTCTCCATTTAAAAAGAGGAAAGATCCCAAATCAGTGAACGAATCTTCCAATTTAGGAAGCTAAAACTTCAAGAGCTGACTAGTCCCTCGAAGGGTACCCTGTTCCCTTGGATCTGTTCCAAACATTTTAATGTCTATAGGATTTGCTCTTTCATTCATTCTATGTACTTGGGCTCCCCTTGTTCTCCATTTTTAAAAATTTTTAAATGAAATTTTAAGTCATAAGTGTAGACATTTTTCATTGTTTAAAATAAGCATTTGGACACAAATTTCTGTGATTCTTTTGCTGGGTCCCACAAAACTTGACATATTGTTTTTTGGGTTTTTTTCTTTTAGTTTATTTATTTTGAGAGAGAGAGTGTATGAGTGGAGGAAGGGCAGAGAGAGAGGGAGAGAGAGAGAATCCCAAGCAGGCTCCACACTGCCAGTGCAGAGCCAGATGTGGGTGGGGAACTCACGAACTATGAGATCATGATTTGAGCTGAAATCAAGAGCCAGACACTTAACCAACTGAGCCACCCAGGCACTCAGATATATTGGTATTTCTTTATGTGCAATGTGAAATGTTTTCTAATTTATTCTTTGATGCATACATAATTTAGAATTATGTTTTTTTTTATTTTCAAATATTAGGAAATTTCCTAAATGGGTTATTGTTATAAACTTCCAATTTATTTTTATTAAAAAAAATTTTTAATGTTTATTTATTTTTGAGAGAGAGAGAGAGACAGAGACAGAGTGTGAGCAGGGGAGGGGCAGACAGAGAGGAAGACAGAATCCAAAGCAGGCTCTAGGCTCCGAGCTGTCAGCACAGAGCTCAGCGCGGGGCTCGAACTCACAAACCATGAAATCATGACCTGAGCTGAATCAAGAGTCAGCTGCTTCACCGACTGAACCACCCAGGCACCTCTGATATTTATCATTTCTGATGTTTTTTATTCTCCTTGGAAATCAAGTTTCCTTCTTGCATTTACCTTCAGCCTGAAGAACTTCCTTTAGGGAATCTCTGGTAGAGAAAACTTTCAGTTTTCTTCGCCCTGAAAATATGTTTATTCTATCTTCCCCTTTTAAAGGAGTTCTTCCTGCAGGTGGAATTTGGGGCAGGCAGCTTCTGCTTGTTTTCCTTCAGCACAGCAGGGTGTGCCCCCCGCCCCCCCACCTTACTTACCTCTTTCGTTTCTGAGGAGAAGCTGATGGTAACTCAATTGCGGTTTCCCTGAACTCGTGTTACTTTTCTCTGGATGCTTTCACGATTCTCTCCCTTTTTTTGGATTTCAGAAGTTTGACTGTGTTGTGCCTAAGCATGGTTTTTATGTTCCTTGCAATTCGCTGAGCTTCCTGGTTTTGTCATTTTGTGTCTTTCACCGCATTTGGGGATTTTCAGCCATTATTTCCTTGAACTACGTTTTACCCCATTATGGTTCTCTCCTCATTCTGGGACTCCAATGACCTGTCTGCTTTAGATTTTGATGTTATCCATCAGACCCTTGAAGGCCTATTTCTCTCAATCTTTTTTTCTCTCTGATCTACAGATTGCATAGTTTTTATTGATTCAGTGACTCTTGATCCTGTCATATTTTCGGTGCTATCAAATCTATTCAGTTAATTTTGTTCAGATATTGTATTTTTTAGTATCAAATTTTTTAATATATTTTCTGTTCTCTAATGAGACTTCCTGAGTTCAAATTGATTGCATGTGTGTTTTCTTTACTACTTCGAGTGTGTTAAAATGGATATATTAAGGTCTTGTCTGATTATTTCAACAAGATTGATGTCCAGGACGCTGTGAATGTTGTGCTGAAAAGGATCTGAAGACTGGTACATCTTCTGAAGAATGCTGATGTTTTGATTTGACAGGAAAGCGACTCTATTAAACTCAATTTGCAAATATCACCTCATCTGTAATGGGCAGCGGCTCAAATCTCAGGGGTGTTTGCGTGTTTGTTTCATTTTATCTTAACAAGGTGAATGCGTGGTTCAGGGGTTAGCAAGAGTTATGGGCAGAGTTCACATATAGAACCTAAACTCCCTTTTCTGGGTTTTCATTTCCAGAAGCTGTGGTGCTTCTCCCTTAGCTCTATCTTTGTGTTCTAAGTTTAGAAAGAGGGTGGATATCTTGTTTGTTTTGTTTTAGCCTCTCCATGCCACCCTGCAGTCAGAGAGAACATACTCTGGGCTGTTTCATATTTCCAACTTTTGACTTTTATCCAAAATATGCCTGTATTTATTTCAACTTTCATATTCTTTGGGTAGTTTTTTTGTGGGTTTATTTCGTTTTGTTTTGTTCCCCCCGAGTTTTACTTGTTATCGGTGGGAGGGTCCACCTGTTAGAAGCTCACTCTGCTTTATTCAAAATGGAATTACTCATTCGAGTTTTAATCTTTCAAGTAACTCCCCTACCTAAAATCCTTCAATAACTTTCCTTTGATTTTAGGATAAAGTTCAAATTTTTTAGTAACATATAAATACACCTGGTAGTTCTCCAACCCGTATTTGTTGAATGAAAGCTATTCCCATAACATATGAGATATGGTCATATTTAATCATAATGCCCTTATCCTTAATAATATCTTACAGGGTTCCCTGGGTGGCTTAGTTGGTTAAGTATCTGACTCTTGATCTCAGTTCAGGTCTTGATTTCTGCCCCATGTTGGGCTCCATGTTGGGTATGAGGCCTACTTAAAATCATCATCATCATCATCTTAAGATGAAAAACTTTGAACATTTGATAATATCTACATTAATTAGTTGACTATTCATGAGTTCTTCTAACTAGGCAGCTATTAATAAGTCAAAGAACATATATTTTGAATATCTACTGCTACAAAGCTCTCTCATGAAGAGTGAATGGAAAGGAAAGGATGGAGGGAGAGTGGTTTTCATCTGTGGAGTTTATAGTTGAATTGGCCAGATAAAAAAATTTTCATATACTATAATTTTGGAAAAGCAATTATACCAGGCACCCATTAATAACGGCTAGGTCCTCTTATAAGAGAGTAAGTTGTGTGTAATATCTTAGAGAAGAAGAAAAGGAATGGGGACTATAGATCTTCTGGAAGGGAAGGTCCCCGAGATGGGGCTTGAGGGAAAAAAGAGACATCTAGGCAGAGACATAGGCTGGAGGGATCCGGGCTGGAGGACAGGTTGTTTGCTTTACTCTCCTGTAAACCTCATTTAGGTAATACCTGACCCAGAGGCCCACACGCTATTCAGTAGAGCATGAAAAATAGTTTCTTCCTAATGAACATTACAAACCAAAGTTGACTTCCAGCCCTTTCGGAGCTGTAGAACCTGGTTTAATCAACTTCTCTTGGTAAAAGAGCTGGATTTTACCAACTGTCCCTCCTTTGTCCTCTCTCCACTGATGTCTGGAGCCATGAGAATCTTTTTCTTAATTTTTGCTGCTCTCATTCTCCTTGCTGGCATTTTCTCAGGTGAAAGGAAATCCTAATAGATGTAAGGGTGGCAATCCGTCTTTTAAGAAGAAAGCTGAGGGTTTAGAAATATGTATGACTCATTCCTGTATTCTTAAAAGGTCCCGGGACAAACCAGTTATTGGAAATCTTTCATTTTATTTCTTATTTTTATTTTATTTTATTTTATTTTATTTTATTTTATTTGAGAGAGAGAGAGAGTGTAGGGGAGAGGGGCAGAGGGAGAGAGAGAGAGAATCTTTTTTTTTTCTTTTAAATATAATTTATTGTCAAGTTAGCTAGCATACAATGTATACAGTGTGCTCTTGGCTTTGGGGGTAGATTCCTGTGATTCATTACTTACATACAACACCCAGTGCTCATCCCAACAAGTGCCTTCCTCAATGCCCATCATGCATTTTCCCCTTCCCCCCTCCTCCATCCCCCCCATCAACCCTCAGTTTGTTCTCTGTATTTAAGAGTCTCTTATGGTTTGCCTCCCTCTCTGTTTGAAACTACTTTTTCCCCTTCCCTTCCCCAATGGTCTTCTGTTACGTTTCTCAAGTTCCACATATGAGTGGAAACATATGTTATCTGTGTTTCTCAGACTGACTTATTTCACTTCGCATAATACCCTCCAGTTCCATCCACGTTGCTGCAAATGACAGGATTTCATTCTTTCTCATTGCCAAGTAGTATTCCCTTGTGTATATAAACCACATCTTCTTTATCCATTCATCAGTTGATGGACATTTAGGCTCTTTCCATAGTTTGGCTATTGTTGAAAGCACTGCTATAAACATTGGGGTACAAGTGCCCCTATGCATCAGTACTCCTGTATCCCTTGGGTAAATTCCTAGCAGTGCTATTGCTGGGTCGTAGGGTAGGTCTATTTTTAATTTTTTGAGGAACCTCCACACTGTTTTCCAGAGCGACTGCACCAGGTTGCTTTCCCACCAACAGTGTAAGCAGGCTACATGCTCGGCATGGAGCCTGAGGCGGGGCTCGATCATATGACCCTGGGATTACGACCTGAGCCGAAATCTAGAGGCAGACGCTTAACTGACTGAACCATTCAGGCACCCCTGGAAATCTTTTCTTGAGTTTAGACAAAAAACAATGGGACCACACAGAGCCAGACTAACTCCAAACAGAGAAGTATCTGGTTAATTTCCCTAAAAGCTCCACCAAGGGGTTTCAGACTTCTCTTTATGTTTAGATCTTTCCTTCTTCTGTAATATTCAGCACAGCTTTAGCATATGTCAAAGTGATTGCTCTAAAATGAGAGGAAATTTCAGAGGCAAAGTCCAAACACATTTGTTAATTTAGAGAAGTATAGCTTTTGTAACCTAAATGAAACTAAACTCAAAAGGTTCTTAGTCTGTTTTTTTATGTCTTACTAGTTGGTCCAAATCTCCTAATCTTAGATTATTTAGAATTTCTTTCTAGTTCTCACATACTGATGTGAGAAATTATATCATTTAAACAAGTAGCATCTTGATTAGTTTGCTTTTCAATCTTTGACACCTTTGAAATAGTTTCTTTTTGCTCACGTACAGCCAAGACTCTCCCTAAAAAATGTTTATATCCATCCTTTCTCAACTGTCTTTCATTCCTCCTGTTATGAAGTCATTTCTAATGGGGACTCCCTATGTATTGTGAAACACTATTCTTCATGGTTCCTGGATTTCTACACTTAACTATTACACAATCAGGCCTCAGTAAGCCTACCAAACCAATAGATATGAAAGGTGTTCCTACCACTTAATGAGAAATTGTTTGGGCATTATATCAAAAGTAAGTAAAATGGAGATCAAAAATGTAATAGAGCATGGTCTTCACCCTTAATTTGCTTGAAGTTTATTATTTTATTATTTCTGTGTTGGTCAAAAGTAGGTTGTCCAGAATAATAAATAGGCGATTTGATAAATTTCAAATGTGTAAATAGGTGAATGGATGAGACAGGAAGATACACAAATAGCTATAGTACAAAACAGTTCTCATAAGTGCCATAAGAGATACAGATGACAAAGAGAAGCTTGGTTTTCTAACTGGAGATACAGGAGGGGCTTTCTGGGATGTGGTATTTACATTGCACTTTGAAAACAGGCATAAAAACATGCCCTCATGTTTCAAAGTCTCAATCAAATCACTTACTTAGCTTCTGCCCCACTCTCTTTCTTCAGAGGTCAGACAATGGATCCAAGTAGAAAAACACATGTTAGGCTCCCTGTCTTCAGATTCAGCTCAGACACATTTGAATCCTAACAATAAGCACCGGATGGGCTCCAGTTGGGACCACCACCACCACCATCACAACTACACAGAATCTTAGAGCTGGATGTGAGTTCAATGGTCAATACAAGAGGTAACAACAGACTATCACGCCAAGACATTGGAGGTTGGATCTCAGTTCCAATCCTTATAAACTGTATGAACTCTTGTGCTTCAATTTTCTTTCTATAAATGGTAATAACAATAGGATGGTTTTAAAGATTAAGGCATTTTTCAAGGCACCTGGGTGGCTAAGTTGGTTGAGTGTCCAACTCTTGGTCTTGGCTCAGGTAATGATCTCATGGTTCTTAGGTTTAAGTCCTATGTCAGGCTCTGCGCTGACAGTGCAGAGCCTGCTTGGGATTCTCTCCCTCCCTCTCTCTCAACCCCTCCCTGCTTGCTCTCTGTCCTCCCCCCCCCAATAAATAAATAAACATTTAAAATATATTTAAATATATAAAATATTAAGACATTTGTTATATTCGAGTAGAGGCTAACTTGTTTTAACAAAGAAACTTAAAAAGATAGTAAATGAAAAAGGATAGTTTATTTGTTTCTCATGTAAAAGTCCAAAAATAGGTAAGTTGACCAGTATGGGTAGAAGGAAGGTTCTTCTCTATTAAGTCATTTTGAGACCAGAGAGGAAGGTCAACCTTGCATCCTAAACATGGGACTGTTTTATCTGGTTCTAAAGATGTTCTAATGGAAAGGGCTGAAAAGCAAGTCAAGAGCATGGTCAAAGACATTGCACAGAACCAGCCATTGGTCCAAACTCATCCATGTGGCCATACAGGGACACAGGGCCAGGAGCTGACTCCTTATGCTAAGTATCCACGTGTCCGGCTAAAAACCAGAGGATCCATTACTCATTGTCTGAAGGAGAAAACTAACTGCTTGAGGAAAGTTTAACAGTCCCTCCGTATAAACCGCTTAAACAAAGCCAGGCACGCCCTCTGTTCTCTGAGAAAGTTCACTGTTGCTATTGTTTTGATGTCACTGTTCTTTTTATTATTTAAAAAAAAAATTTTTTTTTCAACGTTTATTTATTTTTGGGACAGAGAGAGACAGAGCATGAATGGGGGAGGGGCAGAGAGAGAGGGAGACACAGAATCGGAAACAGGCTCCAGGCTCTGAGCCATCAGCCCAGAGCCTGACGCAGGGCTCGAACTCACGGACCGCGAGATCATGACCTGGCTGAAGTCGGACGCTTAACCGACTGCGCCACCCAGGCGCCCCTTGATGTCACTGTTCTTATCATCATTCCTGTTCTTATGATCTGCCCTGATACGTATTCCATGTTAGTTGATTGCCCAGAAGCGTGATGAATTTCAGTTGTTCTGTAACTCAGACTATTCCCGGTTCAGCATGGGACTATTGAAAAAATTTCCTCTAACTGTGAGCAGAAATCTAAGGCCGTGCAATTCCTTTCCATTGGTCTGCATCCTCACTGGGCATGGTGTCAGTGTCTCTTCCGCATGGCAGTATCTCAGTTGTATGGCAGCTAATGTGTAGTCTGTTCCCCCTCTCCCAATGCTGTACTTTCCAAGAATAAGTTCCTTTTGAGAGCAACTGCCAGTTCCTTCTATCACTTCTCCTGAGAACCCACACCACAAGAAATTTTTTCATTCATTCCTCTCAAAATATTTTTACTCTCCTCAGCTTACTCTTTGCTCCGAAGGAAAAGCCACGGCTGAGGCCACTCTAAATTTGCCTGCCAGAGTTAAATCCATTATTCCACTGATGTTTTTTACAGTGTGGACCAGCACCATGTTTCTTTAACTTTGCACCTAAAATTGTCCACAACCGCACAACACTGCATTTGGTCTCTCATCAGTCTGCCTACAGTGTAAACAGCACAGTCTTTACCTTTCACTGTATATCGGAGCCTATTGATTTTGGAGACATGAAAAAAGATCATTTATTGGAAAGGACTGTTTATTGGGATTATAAAGTGTACTGTCTCCCTCCCCGGAAGAAATACTCTGCTTCTAGATATCCTAGAAATGATTGTGGCAGAGGGAAGTGAATATCAAGTAAGGACCCTGTGTGTATTGTGCAGCGAGTTTGAACTCCAATGAAGCCGTTCAGGAGGCATCTGTTTTTGCTGACCTCTAGATTTATACTTTGTGTCTGCAGGAGATTCACTAATGGGGAATTGTGGGTGAGGCCCAGGTGATGTCATGTTGCTTTCTGGTCACAAATTCCTGGATAACTGAAGTCTTGCTTTCTTCACTTAGCTAGCGGAGGGATGCACAGAGAGCCACGTTGTCTGAAACCGGACGGTCACCGTGAAGCCGAGTGCCTTTCCTTTGAGGTTAAGATTGGGGGCTGTAGAACTGAACTGACACCACTCTGTTGAAGAAAAAGGAAGAACAAGTACAAGCCAAGCCGCAGCTGCAAAAAAAGAGAGGCGAAGATACTCTGGCTGTGAGCTCCGTGCGGCAAAGCTCTGGGTTTTCTCTCTTGCCCTCTAAAGTTTGCATTCTTTGAATGAAGCCATCAGTCCTGCTTCTGACACTGCAGGGAAATGCCCGCCCTAGGCCCTGAGCTTCCTGAGGGAAGGCACTGAGTCTTGTTCACCTTTGCACCCCCACTTGCTGGCATAGGGCCCATTCACTATTTTATTGACTGATGAAGTCAGTGAGGGAGTGAATGAACAGGTAAAACAGATAGAATGGAAAGGTGGGACCATGGTTCAGATGGGTTCTGAAGTGACAGTCCTGGCTTCAGACACATGTGTGACCCTGGCTTTTGCTGTTCAGACTCTGGGATCCGTGCTATAAGAAGAGTCAACCACCTAGTGAATAGACCACCTGCTGGACACCACTTATGGCTGCCTTCGCAGCACTGCTGACAAGTACCCCTCTGTCTCCTTCACAGTAAGAGTTGCTAGAATGTCCTCCACACTCTGTCCAATCTGGGACATGAAGTGACCCAAAGAAACTGGCCCGTGTCAAAGTTCAGGTTGGCCAAAGTTTGGGTAGCATCTTCCTTCTGGCCACTTGCCGCGAGAATTGATCCCGTCGTGGCCTATTCAAGTCCCAGGTGCCTAGAGATAATCTAATTCAACGCTCTTATTACAGATGAGGAGGTAAAGGCCCAGGAAGATCCCACAGGTACTAGGTTAGTTATAGCCATATCTAGACTTTGGCTTTTTGGTCCTGTGTTCTTAGCAGGTGTACAAAATGGTGTGCCAGATGAGGACAGAAGCCTATGGCTGAAACAGCTTTTAAATCTTTTTTTTTTTTTAACTTTTTAAAAATGTTTATTCTTGAGAGAGAGAGCGAGCACATGTGCATGCATGAGCAGAGGAGGGTCAGAGAGAGAGGGAGACACAGAATCTGAAGCAGGCTCTAGGCTCTGAGCTGTCAGTACAGAGCCTGACGCGGCGCTCGAACCCACCAACTGTGAGATCATGACCTGAGCTGAAGTCGGACGCTCAACCCACTGAGCTACCCAGGCGCCCCGGCTGGAACACCTTTTAGCAGCTCAGTGAGCAGCTGGTGGAGGAAGCAGCTGAAATCAGCTGCAGAAAAATTAGACACTTTGCAAAATTCCTTCTGTGACCCTGAGATCTTTGCTTTTGGGGCTGATGGTAATGGTAAACTGAGGTTTGCCTCTGCCCTGATTTGCCAAAATTTGGAGTCCCCGCTTTCGGGCAGAGAAAGATACAGTTCACAGGCTGTTTTCATCACAGATTTACAGCACACCCTTCCAGAAGAGAAGAAACAAATCCCCTCAGCTCTGCTCTGGAGAGTTTTCTTACCTATTCGATGAAGGCCTGCTTCCTGCAGAGACGCAAATAAGAGAGCAAAATAAAACACGATGTCCTGGGACAAGACAATTTGTAAAAAGCTGTAAAATAAGAAATAAAAATGTGTTTTTAAAAAAAGTGTTCTGGTGCTGCTACATACCTTTATGGTTAATCGGCTGAATTTTTTTTGATCTGAAAGCTACGTAAGAGACGAGCGGGCAGATAAAGCTGTCTGTTGTAATCAGAGGAACTTGCTCAGGTCCTGGGCTTTTCCCCAAAATTCTTTCCCACGGTCTCAGATAAAACTAACTGCCTTTCAGGGGCGCCTGGGTGGCGCAGTCGGTTAAGCGTCCGACTTCAGCCAGGTCACGATCTCGCGGTCCGGGAGTTCGAGCCCCGCGTCGGGCTCTGGGCTGATGGCTCAGAGCCTGGAGCCTGTTTCCGATTCTGTGTCTCCCTCTCTCTCTGCCCCTCCCCCGTTCATGCTCTGTCTCTCTCTGTCCCCAAAAAATAAACGTTAAAAAAAAAATTAAAAAAAAAAACAAAACAAAACTAACTGCCTTTCGGAACCTAAATGTACTTAGATCTCTTCCCCCTTTCCTTCCCTTTTGCTCCCTTTCCTTGCAAAATGAACTGTAGTGTGCATATGGTCTCCCTCTTTGCTTCTCAACTTACAGGAATGTCCTCTGCCATCTTCATGCCGCTGGGATTTCTCATAATAAGGAGCCAGTGACCTCTCAGACACGTCCTGGCCACTGTCCTCTTAGTAAAGATTCCAGGGCCAACCCCAGTGACCCACGGCCAGCATTCATTCAATCTGGGTTCTTTCACAAACATTTCACAATGAGGTCTGTCTCCTTCATTTCTGTCTCCTCTGCCCATGAGGACCTAAGCGTTCGGCTATTTCCTTTCTCTTCGTCCCTGGCTCTCCTTTGTTCCCTCTTTGCTGGGCTTGCACGCTCCCTGGTTTCATCCACCTTGTTATACGTTCTCTCTAAATAACCCCACATGCTCCCGCGGTTCAAGGTCTCACCTACTGCCACGGCACCGTCTGCTTACCGGCATTTCCGGGCTCCAAGCCCCTCTTCTGTGTTGCACTCTAGGGCAGTGTGTGGACACCCTGCACGCTGCATCTGCCAGACCCCGTGGCCAGCTGGCTTCCTGTCAGTGCATTGGCAGTAGACGGGAAATGAAGGCGAAAGGTGAAGACACCTGCTTCCATTTCCTGCTCCAGCCACCTGCACCCCAACAGCAGCAGATGGTTGGCTCCAGGTGCCCGCTTCTTTCGGCTTTCTCAGCAGCCCGGCAAGATCTCCTGAAAGGACCAGCAGCACCCAGGGGCTGTCCCCTTGGTAGTTAAGAAGACCAGTTGAGCCACGACTGGCTTTGCCGTGTACCCTGGCTCTCCACGCCCCTGTTTGGCTATGTCTCCTTCTCAGAAGTGTGAACCCTGGCTACAGGTTGCCTCCACCCTGTTTGTCTGAGCCCCAATCGCGGAGCCCTCCTTCCTCAAGTCTTAAGCCACACCCACGTGCTGCTCCCCACTTAAGAGGTCTGAGCACCAGCTCAGATGTAGGTGTCCCATACTCACACATCTGGTCTCCAGCTGTAGGCTGCTTACCGCAGGGTTTCCAGCTCCTGCTCCTTATAACCCCTTTCCCTTCTGCTCCTCTGGGCCTGTAGTTGTTAATCTCTGTGCCTTTTCAGCCACCCACCACCTGTGTAACCAATTTCCTGCATTAAATTCCCTGTTTTGAATATCCAGTATGATTTCTGTTGTCCCGAATGGGCCTTGTCTGACAAAAATCCTACACTATATTTCAAACTCTAACATCTTGCTAAAGTTTTTTAGGGCATTGGTCTTCCCCAACTGGATTTCTGGTAGGCACCCGAAAGGAACTTGTTTTCGTTGCAATTTATCACTTTCTTCCCCAAACTGATCTTCATTCACTATTCTAGGTCTTGGTAAATATTGCTACCATTTACCCAGACACTCGGGCTAAACACAGCTTCCTCAGGAGCACTTAGGTTCCCTCACAAATCACCCAATTTACTCATTACGTAAATCTACATAGATTACTCACTAATATGTGCAAATGTGTTGTGACGTTTCTTCACCCCTGTCTTTTCACTGACATTGTTCTCAGTTACCTAGAATTTGGGGATTGGGTTTTGCACGGGATGAGGAGTAGTTCCGTGTTTCCTGCTGCATATGTGTGCATGCATGCAGACACGTGCACACGCATGCCCCAGCTGTGTCATTCAACCATAAAACTAAGTGTAAGCGTCACACTCGAATTGTGAGAGCATGAAAAAATTACAGCTAGAAGTGCCCTTGGAGATAATGTAAGGCGATGTTTCCAGAACCACACTGATTCTAGTTACCTAGAATATTTTTGAATATTCAGAGGTCTGTCCTCACTTTAATGCTTTCATATTGGGAACTCTTAATTTTTTCTTTAATGTTTACTTACTTTTGAGAGAGAGAGAGAGAGAAAGGGACAGAGAGGGAGACACAGAATCCAAAGCAGGCTCTAGGCTCTGAGCTGTCAGCACAGAGCCCAATGCAGGGCTCGAACTCACAAACTGTGAGATCATGACCTGAGCTGAAGTTGGACGCTTAACTGACTGAGCCACCCAGGTGCCCCCGTATTGGGAACTCTTAAGCTAAGAATTTGAATTTTTAAAATCACTTTTCCAATCAAGTCTGCTATGTAGTGAAGTTTGGCAACTACAGATCATCGACCAGAGGAGCATCCAAGATTCAAAGATGGCCCTTGTTCTGTGTCCCACACCTCTAGTTAGAAACCAAGATGGAGCTTCAAAACTCAAATCCAGAAGCCTTGCCTTCAGGGCCAGTGGTATTTCACTGTGATGCACTTTTTGAAAAGGAGACATTGAGAGGAACTAAGCAAAATCTTCACCTCCTTGCTCAACTAGGGGAACAGAAGGTCAGACTTTAATGGGAAGATGAATATATGTCCAGCAAAGTAACATACAACATGGCAGTTTCTGTGCCTCATGGGAGGCCTGAGGGGAGCTCAGGGTAGGATGATTGAGTATGACCTGAGTTAGTAGAGTCTGGAACAAGTTCACAGGCAAAATACCCTGTCGTCACTATTCAGACCAATTGCTTCATCAGTCTAGCCTAAATCACTATGACTGAACTGAAGGACTTTTGTTCCATTCTGTTGCCAATGTATTGGTAGCTTATGTTCCCATTTGACATTTTTTTCCCCCATTCAATAATTCCCATTTTCATCATTCTGGGTAACTGAGCATCCAAAATAACAAGGACCCTCTGTCCTCCTCTGAAGGCCATTCTACTCTCAAGGGCCACCTATGTCCCTAGGTATCCTCATGGAGGTATTGAAATGTCCTCATTATCCAAACTCATCTGTCCTACTGGTCCTAGTGAGCTGCTGACTGAAATGAAGCCATTTTCCACTGTCTGTATGGACACCTTCACCCATGAGGACTACTGTCATTTTCTTATGCCATTCTCTTCTTTTTCCAACCAAGTCTCCCCATGGATCAAACAAACTTATGTAAGACCTGATAAGTTTGAGAACCTGAGTGCTTGAGAGAATCCTACACACAGGACAAAAGCCCCACTACCTACATGCAGAGCACACCGAAAAGGGGCCCCGTGGGAAAGTGGATATCTGAGAGGACCGTGGTCGTCTCACCTCTGAATAACCTCTTCTGATTGTGTGCACCACATCCTAGGTTGTGTAAAGACCGACTTAGAAATGAAGAGCGGTCAAAGGCTTTCCCGGTGTCTAGAACCATCTGTGCCTCATCACTGAAACTGAACAGGGTCTGAGTCACAGAAAATGGGGCATTTTCCTAATCATTTTTTGTCTCCAAGCCTCCTCTGCTTATGTTCTCCAAGAGTTAGGGATTCTAAGATAATGGCATGACAGAGCCATGATAAAGCTCTTGGATGCAGGCAAAGGGGAGTGATAGGGACCTACTTGTAAGGATAACTGAGTCTAAGAAAACTAGCTCCATACTGCTGATCGTTCGGGCTCAACTCTGTCCCTAGAGCTTTATTCCACCCTTGGCTCTCCTTGTTCCCTTTCAACCCTGGTCTCTTTGAACAGAACCTGCACACGGAGATTCCAGCTGACTCCCAAACAGAGTGTGCCCTTCTGCATTCAGGGTAGAAACAGGGACTAGAGATCTTAACCATCCTGCCCAGACATGCCTTACCGCGGCCTGCGCCAGCTTTTGGCCAAGGAAATGACCAAAAGCATAAAAGAGAAGAGCCAGTACCTGAAACTCCTGGCCAAGTATATTCAAGGAGAAATAAGCAATATTACTACACTTGAAGTAGGATATTTGTTTGTTTTGAAGAACAGGAACCTTAGGATTTGCTGAAGGGTAGGGAGTGGACACAGAGGTAACAATAGTGCCTAATTACTAAGGGCAGTACCCCCAAAGGGGGGGGGGGGGAGGGGAGGATAAGGATGAAGAGGGGGCTGGTGCTGGTGATGTTTATTATGTACCGGGCATTGAGAACATATGGACAAATGAGGTACAGTCTCTGTTCTCAAGGATCCTACCAGATCTTCAATGACACAACTCTGACAAATCACTTCTCTATTTTCTCCATTTATCATTTCACTCAGCAAAGTCATTGGATTTATAAAGGGCTAAGGCCAACTGTGAACACTGCAGGGAAGTGTTTTTATCAGATAAGACAAAGGAGTGTGTAAGAAACAGATCCCTTAATAGGGGTGTCCCCTGTGAGATGCCACTCTGAAACCATCAAAATGGCTCATTTTGGACTTCAGGCCTCCAAACCTGTAAAAAAAGAAATACATTTCTGTTGTTTTCAGACACTAAGTTGATGGTAATTTGTGACAGCGACAATAGGGAACCAACACAACGTGGGAACAGGAGACTCAGGAGAGCACTCCTGTGGGAGTCCCAGGAAGAGAATGAAGGGCCCCTCAAGGTGGCAGTGAGCAACACACACAGCTGGCAACAACGTTGATTGGGACACCTCAGACATCTCCAGGAGACAGTTCTACAAGATGATGAGATTGATAGACATACCTGATCAGAATAAACTTTTAAAGACGAGGTTCAGGCAATGGGCAGAAAGGTTAGGATTGAATTAGAAAGGAGTGCATCTAAAATCAGATACATGAAAAATGAGAAAATAATGAGCCCTGGGGAGAATATAAAGTTGGGCAGGAAAGGAATTCCGTAGCACTTTCTGAACAGTGTGACGATCATCATAAAGTAAGCACTGACTACTGATGTGCCAGAACTCTGAGGGTGTAAGGACAGGGTCAGGGCTGTCCTTGTGTACCCTGAGAGTCAGGACTGACTGGCCCTGTGCACGGATCTCAGGTTTCCTCCCCACCTACCTCTATCTTCTCTTTTCATCTACTCCAGGCTCCTGCTCCATTTTCTCACATTGGGCTGGGCCTGGTGTTCCCTCTGAACCTTTTCCTAGAAACCCTCTCCACATAGCAAGCTGGGGCAATTTCCAGGCATCCTTGGTCTACTAGAACCACCAAAAGTTTTCTAAGAATATTTGGGAGCCCAGGGATGACTCTTGTCTTCCTGAAAACGATTAAGAGTTTCCCACTGCTGAAGTATTCTCAGAATTGTCTACTTCAGTTCAGACCCTGCGAAATGACAGTGCTAAAACTTGAGATGCAACCAGCATTCCCATTACCTGGCGGAGTCTCTAATAAAATTTACGAGCCCCCCCCCCCCCCGCGCCCCCCACCGATTTCCCAAAGGCCCAGATAAGTCTTGTGATGAGCTGGAAGACATAGGGATTTTGTTCTTGGATGGTCAGAGTCATCAAAATGTTTTCTAAGTCTACTTGGGGGCCAAGGAACAGCTCTTGCCTTCCTGGAGAGGTTGGAGAAAGAGTTGATGCTTGCCTGAGTATCCTTAGACTTTTCTACCTCAACTCAGAGTCAGGGAACCACCACTGGGCAATCTTAGCCAGCCTGAGTCCCTGGAAATGTTTGAAGCCCCCTCATTGATTTAAGTTTTTGAGTGATGGGGGGTTCATGGGGTCTGGAGCTGACAGCCAAAACAGAATTCTTGAAGACATCTTTGGTGCAAAAAGGTGATTTTATTAAACATGGGAACAAGACTCATGGGCAGGAAGAGCCGCATGGGGTTGTGATGGGTAACTCATTATACATCCTCAGGTTGAGAGGGGGTCAGGGATAGAGTAAGTCTGTAAGGCATTTTGGAAGCAAAGTTTCCAGGGCCTTGAGGGGCTAGCTGGTTCTAGGGAAATGTCACTTACTACCATTTAATAAAACCTCACTCATGAGACCCTCCAGATGTCTACGGGGGGGGGGGGGGCAATAAGCTTGGAGTCTGATTGCCAGCATATATCTTGGAGCAGTTGAGATAAAGGAAGTAGACTTACAGGATCTTTGAGATTGGGATAATGTTAAGCTAAGCTTCTCTTTTGCCCCAGCAAAGTGCCATCATCAAGGCAGCTGAGCTCCTAGAGGGAGGTCACTCTGCCAGTTTCAAGGACTTGTCAATGGGCTGTAGGCAGTAAGGGAATTAAATTTTTCATTTGCCTTAGTTTCCCACATTACCATGGCAAACACTCAAACCCTTTCCTTTTGTTCTTGGGTAGCTGGGAATGTCCCAGGAATATTACACAGATCCTGCCTGGGGTGGGGGTGGGGGGTGCTAGCTTGTACTTTGCCCCTCAGCCTGCCTCATGCTCCCTCATTATTTGCTCCAGAAAAAGGCTGGTGCAGCACTGGAAGGCACAGGCTGGTGACTGCCCCCCTACTCCAGAAACTTCAGCATTTTCTAGGTCCTCCCAAAAGCAGTGTAAGGCTCCCATGCTGGCCTTTGTCACCCTCTGCTGGTCGGTTGACAGAGGCTCGCATTCCAACAGCCCAGAGTCTTTCAACGTTTTTTGTTTTGTTTTGTTTTGTTTTGTTTTTTTATTTTCATTTTTGGGACAGAGAGAGACAGAGCATGAACGGGGGAGGGGCAGAGAGAGAGGGAGACACAGAATCAGAAACAGGCTCCAGGCTCCGAGCCATCAGCCCAGAGCCTGATGCGGGGCTCGAACTCACCGACCGCGAGATGGTGACCTGGCTGAAGTCGGACGCTTAACCGACTGCGCCACCCAGGCGCCCCCCAACAGCCCAGAGTCTTGACATGCAAATAAAGTTACCTGGACCTCCAGGGGTCTGATGGAAGAGGTAATAGTGATGAGGTTTTGGGGGTGATGGGAGGGTGTTTGTGGGGTTCAGAGCTGATGGCAATGAAAGAACTCATGAAGAAGCCTTTGGTGCAAAATGTGATTTTATTAAAGCATAGAGACAGTCCCCATGGGCAGAAAGAGCCGCCCTGGGGTCAGGAAGAGTGGCTCCTTAGGTACTATGAAGTTGGGAAGTTAAAGTCAAAAGGAGGCCTTCAGTGAGACTTTGATGTGCTAACGAGAACTCCTAGGATAACAGAGGCCTTGCTAGTATCCAGCTAAGGTTGTCTTCTCTCTAGTAAGGCATTAACATCAGGCCAGTAGGGTGTTCCTGGAGAAATGTTCTACTCTTCATTTGTCTCAAGTATTTGTCAGTGGGCTGTGGGTTATGAGGAAATTTAATTTTACCTGCCATTTCCTTCTTGCCTTTGTTCCCCATATCGCTATGGAGGGGTGATGTTGTAATTTACCAAGACATTTGTAAACTGGTGGACACTCAGGTCGTGCATGACTGTGATCTCTCTCAGTTAGCCACTTGTTTTCTTTCCTTCCCTTTGTCCTTGGGCAGCCAGGAGTGCCTGAGGAATGTCACACACATCCCACCTGGGTTAGGGGGGGTTGCTAACTTTTGCTCCCCCCTCAGCTTGCCTGGTGGTCCGTCATCATCTCCGCCCTGAACAATTTTGACCCTTAAATCTTTAAGGTTGCTGAAGGTGGAAGGTCTCATCTTCTGTAGCTTCTTCTTGCTGACTAGGGCTGTAGAGTTGTCCCTACCTACGGGTCAATACTGATCAGCTGGGGAACATATAGGGGCGTTACAAAAAGTGGAGGCAGCTGAATCCAACGTGGACAACATACATGATCCTCCTTGAATAGAAAGGATCATCCGTTGGCTTGAAGTTATCGTAGTGATAGAGTCTTTGCACCAGGCAGAGAGACATGGGAGAAAACAGCAAAGCATAATTAGCATAACTAGAAAGAAGCCCTAATGAAAGTCTTTGGTAGTTGACAAAAGCCTCCACTCAAGAGTTTAACCAATCACTAAAAGAAAGAGAGGGATTGTTTAAAGCACCAATTTGAGTATTCATGTCGGTTAGAAATCCAGAAATACTTTCACGGTAATCTGGAATGTATGCACAGCATTGTTTTTATGAGAGCACAAATGCCACCTTGTGCAGCAGCCAAAATATCTAATGCCATTCTATTTTGTAGAACTGTTTTGCGCATCTGTGCGACTTCAGTGTTGAGTAAGGAGATGCTATTTTGTGAGTCACTGAGTGCCCTTATGATGTATTTGTTAAGGGCTTTCAGATGCCAAATTACACTTTTTAACCCCACGGATGGAGCAAAAATGGATGCCAAACGATCATACCATTGGAAAACAGATCGTGTCTATGTTTGTTTTACATTTGGGAAGTTAGCTGGGGCAGTGATTGTTTTAATAATGCACCCATGAATCCAGGCAAATCCTAAGGGGCAGTGACCTACCTATCCCAGAGAAAGCCAGGGCCATAGGTTAGTTTCACATATCCAGTGGGTTCCGTTTGGGGCTAGCCATCTGATTCCAGGTTGCTTTATTCAATCAGTAGCAAGCCAGTCGGTAGCCTGAAGTATGCCCGTTTGGGAGCACGTTTCTATAGCTACCCTGGATATTGTATCATATATATGTCCGGGTATCATATGTATGATTTCTTTGTTTCCAGCCTAAAATTGCCTTTTTGACTGAGCCGACCAATGGTGGGTGTGAACCATAAATATGCATCCCCAATTTGATACATCCCATCCTCAGTACAGTGATAAGTAGGGTTTTGTAACTTAGGCACTCACTGGCAGGTATTAACTTGTGGATTTGTAAAATCAGTTCTTATCTTAACAGTTTGAGGGTATGAAAAAGTCCAGTTATGTCCTGGTAAATGCCAAGTCTTATTGATCACGGGCCAAGAAGAAACATTTTGATGAGTGATAGACTTATCCCCAAACATGTTATCTTTATATATTATTTTTGACATATAAGTACCTAGAGGTTGCCAATCAGTACCTTGTAAAAGGGAAACGCACCAGGATAATTCAGATGTGCTTGACATGGGCAAAACCGCACATCTCCAGCAAGCTGTCTGATTTTATAGTTTGGCGTAATTCTGTGTCCATTATAGAAAGGAATTGTTAGTATAAATTGGAGGAAGGAGAATGAAAAGGAAAGGTACCACCATCATAAGAGAAGTGTGACACTCACAAGAATGAGAAGGCACATTTGTCTGCTCATTGATTTTTTGTGAAGGGGGTACAGGTTTTATTTTAGATATAGGAACCCCCGAAGAGCGCCCCTCTATCTTTACCGCAATGGGAGTATTTAATACGACCCGGTAGGGGCCCTTCCATTTTGGAGTTAGTTCCCTTCTGTATTAGAATGTCACTCTTTTAAATAAACGAAGTCTTTGGGTTTTTATGGAGTGGGGTTCTAGGAACTGTCAGTTCAGGTTTAGGGAGGATATGGTTTGCATATTTAGAGATTTATGAATTAACCTAGCCTCAAGTGAATGATTTAATAAAGCACTATAGTCTTTATCTATTGATAGGTCTACAGTGAGAAAAGTCTTTTTATATACAATTGTTGGGGGAATCCATCCCCTTTCCAGTTTAAATTTTTTTCAACGTTTTTATTTATTTTTGGGACAGAGAGAGACAGAGCATGAATGGGGGAGGGGCAGAGAGAGAGGGAGACACAGAATCGGAAACAGGCTCCAGGCTCCGAGCCATCAGCCCAGAGCCCGAAGCGAGGCTCGAACTCACGGACCGCAAGCTCGTGACCTGGCTGAAGTCGGACACTTAACCGACTGCACCACCCAGGTGCCCCTCCAGTTGTTTAAGTAATATACCCATGGGGTCCTGTTACTATCCCCACAGAATAACCTGCAAGAAGATTGTCTATACCTATGCTATTTGTGACAATTTTTCTGAAGTTTACCTCAAGTTGTCTAGTTTAGGCAAACAACATTTAAAGACAATTGGAACTAGAACTTAACATCCATAAAGATGCAATTATTGAGGCAGTCTTTTTCTACCTAAGAACCCTCATCTCCAGAGATAACCAAATTAAGGCTAATTCGCTTGTTAAACAAGTTCAGTTTAATAAATTTGGCCTAATTATTTACATAAGTTCAGCAAGAACAGTGATTGGTCATATAGATATTTTAAAATTTGCTTTGCTGGAACTTTTTATAAGGAATCTCTAGACTGAACTATTAGAGGTTCTCCAGGACAGAAGCCAAGCCAAGTAGTTGCCATAAAGCATGCCCGCAATGCCTCTTGATTTGGGCGAATTCCTCTTTTCAAGGTCCCCAAGATATGCTGAGGTTCCTGCACTTGCCAGGAATTGACATTCTTTACTCAGCCGGTAACGCTGCTGGGAACTCTGTAAACAAGCTATCAGGCCAACATTTCTGAGGGTCTATATGGCTCCATGTTTCCTAAGGTCAGTATCAGTTCTTTAGAGCTGTATAGTCATATCTGAGTCTAGGCATGTAGCTTTCAAACATGGCATTCCAGTCAAAGCCTTGGTAAAATAACTAGTATTTCTAATGGTGTCCTGTTACAAGAGGAACAGATTCTTATTGAACTTATGCAAATAAGTATGATTGCCATGGAAGAAAGAACACTCATTGGGTTTGTGGATTTCAGAGGGTTCAGGTAGAGAGAAAAGTTAGATGCTTTAGTTTGTTGACAAATGAATACTTTATCCTATTTTTGTATACCATGGGTATCTTAAGAGAAAGTTTCCTTAATCCAGAAGAGCAAACATTAGAGAACTAGCAATACGTCAAAACAAGAGCTGCAAAACTAAGACCATCTTCTTCAGTTTGTTTAGTCCCATGTTACTAATTCTTGTTCAGTTTCAACGCAACTGTTTACTTCTGGAAATTCTCACCCATTTTAGTTTTAGTATTTTAAAGATGTTAAATACCTGTCTTTGTCCTAAAAGGCCTTTTTATAAATCTTGAAGGTGATTTTGTAAGAGCATCAGAATAATTATAAATGACAAAATCTCAGAAATGGAGATGGTTAACAATCTGATGAGAGTTCATTATGTTGCAATCGATAAGGAAATTCGGTTATTTCTGTGACACATAACCCTTCAATAATCAGAATATCAAGTGAAGACCTTGTTACCAAAGCATATTAAAACTTTAGGAACTGCATTTAAATCTGAGCAGTTACAGCATTTGCCCAAGCAATACCAGTATTTGTTTGACAGTGTTTCCAGAATAACTTAGCATACCAAAAGAGGCCTAATTGGTCAAAGACTTCATTTACATTGTGAATCCTGGGAAATTTGTTAAACCTTAGAAAGTTATAAAACACATCCTAAAAAGGATCATAGATCATTACACATCTTAAAACTTTAAATTATTTATTTAACCAAGATGGAAAAAAAAAATCTCAAAAGCAAATATGTAGGGTTATACAGTTGTTAGCAAAACTTAGTTCCTTTACCATTGAGGAATTTTAACGAAGCAATAAAAGACCTGATAAAAAGGAAACATAAAGCTTTGGTGTTCCTGGCAGACAAAAAAGAAAAAAAAACTTTGTTTCCATTATTCGTATCAAGAGCAGATCAACAGTCCAAGAAAACTTTGTATTTTGAACAGAGAGAAAAGCAGATCTTACACCAGTGTACTTTTAAAACCCATTCATTGCAACCTTTGTCCATCCTGACCACACATAACACTCCTTTCCAAAGATTTTCAGTCATGAACCTTCTACAACTTTCTTTTGCCTTCAGATTTTGTCCCAAGCTATTTTTCTTCAAACAACCAGTCTGATTTAGGACAAAATTACTTTCTTTTACCTTCAACAAAAATGTACTTCCATTCCTTATATCTTTCTTACACATCTCCTACTTTTTTACATACAGAGCTGTTTCCCTTATTTCCATCAGTCTTAGCTACGTTTAGCAGAATTTTAACTCTTAGACACCTGAGTCTCCAGTGAAAGCATAGTAGTAACCAATTGTGAACTGTTACTAGAATTCTTTAGATGGCAAATTTATGAATCATTTAAGCACACAGCATGTTTACTAACAGACCCAAATAGTCCTACTTTCTTGTCAGTAAGTCAACAGCACAAACCTACGTTCAGTAATTAATGTTTTAGCATTCCATTCTGTTTGGAAAAGACCCACATGTCCAATGAATTTAATCCTAATTTATCAACCAAACAAAACTTTAAAGTTTCAGGTTACCAAAGACTTTGAAAGCTATCTTAACAATTACCCATGAAAAGTTTGAGACAGACAAAATTAACCATTATTTTAATGTTTATTTATTTATTTTTGAGACAGAGAGAGATAGAGCATGAGTGGGGGAGGGGCAGAGAGAGAGGGAGACACAGAATCTGAAGCAGGCTCCAGGCTCTGAGCTGTCAGCACAGAGCCTGACATGGGGCTCAAACCCACGAACCGTGAGATCATGACCTAAGCCAAAGTCAGACGCCTGACTGACTGAGCGACCCAGACACTCCAACCATTACTTTAAGTCATCTTTTTGCTAAAAAATTGGAACAGAGATAACATGAGCTTATTTGACCTTCAGGAAACCTAGGTAGAATAACAGTTTCATATTTAATGCTCATAACTCTAAAGACAGGTCTATCTTAATTAAACCAACAAACTTAAATTAGTTTAAATACAAAATATGTTTCCCTTGGGTCCACTGAAGACAAATTTTCCCCATTGTCAATTTTTTTACCTGGAACATTGGTGGGGAAATAGGAAGTAGGCAGTCCAAGGGGGTGCTCTTTGCTCCCTTACCGTGAGAGTGGGAGGATGAACTGATGGTGCCTGATGGTACCTCAGCCCATTTGCCCTGTTTCCTGCAGAAGAGATCTAACTGCTAGATCCTGCTAAGGCCATGCAGTGTTACAGAAGATCCGACCTTTCCTAAATTTTGCAGTCAAATTTTTTCCAGTGGGTTAAAAGGCATCCCAAGGGAGAGTCATTGGGGATCAAAGAGAAGCTCCCATGCTCCTCCCATGTTTCCATTACCTCAAAGATCCCCCCCTGAATCCTGAGTGGTGTCCCACACGCAGGATATGACAGAGGTTCCTGACATGTCAAAGCGACCCAAGGCATACCTCAAACAAAATCGCTAATATCACCAACCAGCCAACTAAGGGTCTGTGACGGAGGGATGCTAATGTGTCCCCACTTCCCCACTGCACCTTGGCTACAAATGGATGCCAGCATACGGACCAAATTTGCCTTGCTTAGGAGGCCAAGAAACCCCTGTTTTTAACCCATGAAAAATACTGGAAAAGTTTTACAAGGGGCAATTACCCGACTATGTAATTTAAGTAGCTAGTAGAGGACATTGACCGAAACAATAAAGATAGAAATCTATCGTGATTTAAGCGACAGTCCAGCACATATAGCCTTTATACCCAACGTCCTAGGAAACTATCCTCGCTTGGGTTTTAATTCCTGTCTTCCACACACACAGCATGAAGATGCCCATGAGTTCCTGATGTTCACTCTGGATGCTATGCAGCAAGCGTGTTTGCGTGAGGACTAGCCTTCAGAGCCTCAGGCTCAGGATGTCACCCTCATCCGGCAAATCTTTGGGGGGTACTGGAGGTCTCAAATCCAGTGTCTCCACTGCCAGGGTGTCTCCAGCACTTTGGACCCGTACCTGGACATTAGCCTGGATATCAGGGCAGCTCAGAGTGTGAGCCAAGCTTTGCAATGCTTGGTGAAGCCCGAACAGTTGGATGGTGAAAATGCCTACTTGTCTCGACAAGGTACCTGCTTCCAAGACGTTGACTTTGCACA
>NW_024412412.1:6592438-6619607 GCF_014898765.1 Herpailurus yagouaroundi
CACTTTCTCCACCTCCCTCATTTCCATTGCTCCCTCTCTGGACAGACAGACTTGAGCATTTACATGAGGTTTCCATGGAAGAGGTAGTCTCCATGTCTCCAGAAACAGCTTTTACCAGATCTCCCATGTGGAGCCTCACATTGCACAGCGATGGTTCTATCAAGAGGCCAGTCTCAGGGGCACCTGGGTGGCTCAGTCAGTTGAGCTTCTGGCTCCAGCTCAGGTCATGATCTCACTGTCTGTGAGTTCGAGCCCCTCGTCGAGCTTTGTGCTGACAGCTTGGAGCTTGGAGTCTGCTTTGGATTCTTTGTCTCCCTCTCTCTTTCTTTGACCCTCCCCTGTTCATGCTCTGTGTCTCTCTGTCTCAAAAATAAACATTAAAAAATTTTTTTAAAAAGAGGCCAGTCTCTGAATGATAGCTATGGCCCTCTCTTCAGCCCTTTACAGCTTGCCCCACCCAGCCGACTAGGAACAGGTCATCCAATTAGCTACAAACTTGAGATTCATTTAAAGGTCTTAGGGTGTGGTCACTCTTCTTCAGAGAGACCACTCAGCTCAGCCTTCCTCCTCCCCCTCCCTTCCTTATTGGATAGACACACATTTCAGCACTTTCTCCTCCTCTCTCATTATCATTGTTCCATATCTGGACAGATTTACTCGACAGTTTCCAACTTCAGATGAAATTCTTTCCGAGTATCCACTTTGCTTCCAGAGTAACATCAAGTGAGTCAAGGAATGTGGGACATTTAGTTTTCTGGAATGTGAAGGATCATTTTCCAAAGGGAGCTCAGGTATCGTGTTGGAAGACCTTTCTTGTCACCAGCCAGAATCTATGTGGGTCCACCAAATGGTTTTTTTTTTGTTGGAAAGATTACTGTCCATGAAGACTTAGAAAACTTGTGGGTTGTGCAGAATGGCAGCTCCCAGTCTCCAAAGTGTCTTCCAGTACTGCACCAGCCTATCCTGGACTTAGAAGTTATCCAGAGCCTCAGTCTGGCCTAGGAAGCCATTCTTGCACCTCCATGTTTACCTATGGTGGTTCCAGGGCTCTAGATCAGATATAGGAGCTTTTGTGGACGTTCCCATGGGCAGAGACACCATCTCCCTTCTTTCCCAGAAGGTGAGAGTGGTTGTGGGGCCCCGATTTGACTAAAAGAATTTTGTGGCAGTTCTTTTGGTCCAAGAACAACTTTCTGGGGCTTCTACGCTGGCACAAGCAGCCGGTGGGCTGTAGAGGGGATATTAAATTTTATCAGAAGTGTGCCAAGGATGCCCTTCCAGAGGCTTCCATGGTATCAAGGGTTGATCCCGCTTCTGGAGGCTGACTTGGAATATTTCAGGATGCTCCTCAGGAAAATAAATCCTATGTGGTATAGCAGGAATTGCTTTCCTGGGGAGAAACTCTGTTGAAGCTTGTATATTAACAACTACAAAAATCATTCGCAGGAAGAAAAGTAATAATGAAAGTAATGATGAATGACAATAACAATCATGATAATGATCGTAACCAGGGGATTATATTATTATGTTAATGATAATCATGAGCCTAAGGAGAGGGGAGATCAGAAGGTAGCTTTCCCTGAGTGACATGGTAATGATAGCAGTTCTCATGGGGTAGTTGGAGTCAGCGCTCTAGATTTAACAATGAAATATGTGCCACAATAGAGAGCCAAGCCAGGGGAGCGCTTGAGTCATCCTGTGTCAACCATGGAAGAACAGTCTTATGGGCAAATGTAGAGGGGCCTTGGTACAGAACCCTGAAAAACCACCTTTCAGGATCGAGGAGAGCTGGATGGTAGGGTGTGCCTCCATGCCAGGAACGCAGGGGCTTAGTCCACACCCATCTGGTGGAAGTACCACCAGGACAGAGATTAATCTGTCAGGGTTCTGTCAACCCTTGTATTCTAGCTGCTATCCCTGATATCTGTCCTTGCCAGACCCATAGATCTCAGACATCTAGATTTTCCTGTCTGGACCAGTTATTGTAGGGCATCATTCTTATTACTCTGTGATCTGCAGGGGTGACACGGGATGGTAGGAGCCATGAGCAGGCATCCTGGAGGACTTGAACTATCAGCAGGTGCGGGGGTTTACTCAGCTGCCAAGAGCCACCTGCCTCAAGTCCCCCAGCCCCCAGAGTGACTGACCAGCGGTGAATGATGGAGGTGGGGAATACCTAGGTCTGGCCACTTTGTTTTAGTTGAGGCCAAGTATGAGGGCCCTGCTAGTTCTACAGCAACCTGTGCGGTGGGGCTGATGCTGTAAGGCTAGACTTCTCTCTCCTCAGCCTTTCCAGAGATGTTCCTCTCGAGATCACTGCCTAGTAAACACCCAGCACATTGAACTCTGTCCTGTCTGTTCTCTGAGAACCTAACCTGTGGCAACAGTAAAACGATTCCAGGGAAGATAGGGCTTACACACAGAAGGGATCCAAGTGTGCTGAAGTTGGAAATAACATAAATATCAACAATAGCCAAATTATGGAAAGAGCCCAAATGTCCATCGACTGACAAATGGATACAGAAGACGTGTATATATACAATGGAAAACTACTCGGTGATGGAAAAGAATGGAATCTTGCCATTTGCAACAATGCGGATAGAACCAGAGTGCATTATGCTAAGTGAAATAAGTCATTTAGAGAAAGATAAGTATCCTATTATTTCACTTATATGTGGAATTTAAGAAACACAACAGATGAACATAGAGGAAGGGAAGGAAAAATAAGAAAAACAGAGGGAGGGAAACCCTAAGAGGCTTTCAAATACAGAGAACTGAGAGTTGCTGTTGTGGAGGTGGGTGGGGGTTGGGCTAAATGGGTGATGGGCCGTAAGGAGTGCACTTGTTGGGATGAGCACTGGATGTTGTATGTAAGTGATGAAGCACTAAATTCTACTCCTGAAATCATTATTACAATATATGTTAACTAACGTGGATTTAAATAAAATTCAAAAATTAAAAAAAAAGAAAGGAAAATAACATAAAGACTGATGATATGCCTTGACATCCTTTTTGTTGATTAGAACGTTTGAATTGTCAGCAAGAAAGATGTCCATAAATTGATGGGGACAGAAAATCAGATTGGTGTGGGATAAGGAGAAAAGTCAGTTAGTGGATGCTTCCTCACCTTGGATTACAAGATGAGAGAGAGAAGCAGTTGGAAGTAAATGGAATCGGAAGTTTATTTTTGTTGTTGTTTGTTTTCTTCTTTAAATTTTTTAATGTTTATTTATTTTTTGAGAGAGGGAGGGAGAAAGAGAGAGAGAGCATGCAAGCAGGGAAGGGCAGAGAGAGAGGGAGACAGGATCTGAAGCAGGCTCCAGGCTCTGAGCTGTTAGCACAGAGCCTGATGAGGGGCTCAAACCCACAAACTGCGAGATCATGACCAGAGCCGAAGTTGGACACTTAACTGACTGGGCCACCCAGGAGCCCTTGTTGTTCTTGTTCTTCTTTTTTTTTTTTTTTTTTTTTTTTTTGTTTTGTCCAATTGAAATTTCAGGCTGAATGATGCCACAAGTTGTTGAATTGCTCAGAGAATGGATGGAATTGAGAAGGAGTACTTTCAAATAAAGTGTATACGCTTTAAATTATAGCGCAAAATTCATGACACAGCAGGAAAGAATAGGTACCAAACACAAGTGCAGGAATAAATTACCTGAGATTAAAAGTCATTCCTCTGCTGTTCTGAGGGAGGGGAGCGAAAGTGTAGGACAATGTTAAATCTAGTGGTTAAATTACCTGTTTCATTTGTGAGCTCGTTTATACACCATCTGAAGAATGTGAAAGGGTCAATGGAGACTGCATGGTAATGCCAGAGGTGGGACATGCTCTTCGGTGAGCATGGAAGAAGGAACTGGAGCGTGTGGCTTTCCAGGACTGCTGGGCATTTTTGGAGAAAGAGACAAAATGTCCTTAGATGCAATGGAATACTTACTGTATCCTCCGGTTTGATTATTTCCTCTTGGAAATTTAGGGAGTTCTAAGCCAGAAGAGCTTATCTCTACAACTGTAAGCATTCCACTCAAATGTGTAAATCAACTGTGAATGACATGGAAACAAAATTATTTACTCTATTCCATTATGTAGTAACACTCTTGTTTATTTCCCCACTAACCAAGAAACAATGTCTAAAATTGTGTTCCCCATTTTCTTTGGATAATTAATAAATTGTTAATATGCTCTTGAAAGTATGTGGCCAGCGGCCAGCAGTCAAGGAATCATTTTTAAAAATTTTGTTTTTCAGTCCATATTCCCCCCCAGTTTCGTGTCTGTAGTATCCCACTGTGTCTGATGCTGTGCTTCATTTCCAAGACATACCGTGTTTCTCGGTACACAGAATGCACTCCAAAGTACTTAGGAATGAGTCAAGGAATGAATGGATGCTCTAATAGCACCATTTCAAGGTGTCCTTATGTCTCGTCTCTCTGACTTAGTGTGAGGGCTGCAATTTTGTATGAGTGTGGAGAATCCAATCAAATCGAACAGGGTGTGTCCCACAGGCTGCAGCTGTTTAGGATCTAGTCAGTCAGGGTGTGACCCTGGAATGTTGCCCTTGAATAGGTTTACTAAGGGTTTTTCCCAGTATAAAAGGGAAGTCAACCAGGTATTTGTCTTGAGAAGAAACGGAGAAGTCTGGGACACTGGAAGAAGAGAACAAGAGGAATCGGCTGCTTGCCTGTGGAACTCACCACACAATCTGCTTGGCTTCACCCTCTCTCCTCCAACTCTGGGTTCTGGTGAGTTCTCCACATAGTGACATGGGAGCTGGCCTCATCCCCTTAAAATTCTGTAGATACTATCTCTCTTTAGACATCTGTCTAAGATCATTTTTTTAAAAATGTTTATTTATTTATTTATTTTGGGGTGGGGGGGTTGTGCAGAGAGAGAGGGAGAGAGATAATCCCAAACAGGCTCCTCACTCAGTGTAGAGCCTGACATGGGGCTCGATTCCATGAAATGCAAGATCATGACCTGCGCCAAAATCAAGAGTCAGACAGTCAAACGACTGAGCCACCCAGGCACCCCTATACATCTGTCTAATCAAAGCAGCTTCTGATGATCTTTATATTTCATTGTGTCAACATTTAGGCCACCATTCTCACTCCCTGTTTCTGACTATTTATGTCCCCTTCCCATATTGATCTTGAATCTACTTAATTATTTTAACCACCTACCCTAAGATCCTAGATCTTTGTTTTCCAACAAAACAACTACCAGCCACGTGTGACTATAAGCTGTAAAATCGTAAAATTAGGGCCACCTGGGTGGCTCAGCCAGTTAAGCATCCGACTTCAGGTCATGATCTCATGGCTCGTGAGTTCGAGCGAGCCTCTTCGGATTCTGTGTCTCCCTCTCTTTCTGCCTCTTCTCCCCTCGCACTCTGTCTCTCTCTCTCTCAAAATGAACAAACAAACAAACAAATATTTAAAAAAATAAAGTCATAAAATTAAATAACTGACCTTCAGATCTCAGCAGCACTGGCAAGATTTCAAGTATCCTATAACCACTTGGTCTGGCAGTTACTGTATTGTACAATGCAGATATGGGGCATTTACTTTACCTTAGGAAGTTCTATTGGCACAGTGATCTACATCTTATGTTTCTATAATTTTTCATTGTAAATACTTCATTTTCTGCTTTTCTGAATTAATTTCTTTCTATGGATTTCATCAAGTAATAAATAGACTTCAATTAGCATGGTTACTGTGGAGACTAAATAGGCAAATATATGTAAATCTGAAAGGGCACAATCACGTTTTATACAAATTTGACTTTCTTTTTTTTCCCCCGAACCTCAGGTGCAAATGGGTGAGTTAATGATCCCTTTGTTCATGAAGCTTTTGCATTATTTCTCCACGAAATACATTCAGTTATTCTTGATGTCAGGGGAAAATTGGTTTATAAAAGTCCATGAATTGATTAACACCATTGTAATCTTAGTTGCTTGATATCCAAGTCTAGGGGGGGACCAGAGAGCCGGAGGGGACTGAGGCTTCAGAGGGCTGCCATGGATACTGGAGAACCATTGCTAGGGCATACAGCAAGAAAAACGAGATCTGAGAAATTCCGCAGTGTTCGTCTACAGGTGGAAAACAAACCCTATGTGTGTCATGAGTCTGGAAGCACTCTGCTCTGGAATCAGGGAGGGAACTCAAGAATTCTGAATGCCATAGGCTACTGAATGCACACAACACAATGTTTATCATGTTCTGATTTGTAAGAGATCTGTATTTTGACCTTTATTTTCAATCACAGCTATAATCTGACATTTGACCCTGGGATAGGAGTGACCTCTTACACCCTGTTCTTAGAGTGCACCACTTGTGGTTTCTTGGGCTAGGGGGTCACACCCAGGTGAAGGTCTGGGGCTTCCTGACAGGTGAGTCTGGAAGTTGTGTGCGCAGTACTGGATCTCATGACTTCTTTCTCCATCCTCAGCTTTGCCTGCTTAGTGCTTGTACTGTCTGTGAGTGAGAACCCAGAGAAAGATACCTGGCAACTGACTTGTCGACAATGCAGGCACCGGTGAGTCGGGACTGCATCTTTTGCTGAAATTACACCCTAGTGCCATATGATGGGCAGTGTTTCCTATTGGCATGCATGTTGCAAGCGGAATCGGGTGATGTTGAGGCATCTGTGCTCTAATTTCCCCAGCATTCTGGGATAGTTGTTATCCATCAGGAACTTATCGATAATGAATTCCCTTCTTAACATTATGCAAATTTATGAGATCTTCCATTAAGCTTGTGTATTTACAGAAGAGATAAGAGAAGTCTTCCTTCTCTCATCCAGCCCATGGCCCCAGTGACAAATAATTCACTCATTAACCATATTTTTGGATGGAATAGGCTTAGGATGGTGGTGATTGAAAGTGCTAGAGAAGAGTGAGAAGAATATAGTCCTATAAGGAGGTGGGTGTTTCAGCATGTGACTATAATTAATCCGGTGTTACAAGACCTGGTGTGAGCCTTGTTCAGTGTTGAGAGGAACAGGAGAGAGGTTTAGAAAGACTGAAGAATCAGTTTATGTTTTTTTTTTCCCTCCATCTTATTGCATTGTATTCTATTGTACTTTCTCATACAATTATTAGAATTTACACTTCTGAAAATTTTTTAAAAATATAACTAAACCACCACTATCATGCTTGTCCCTAATCACACATTTTTACCTCTTAGTAATCAACCTTTCATCCATATTTGACAACTGGAAAGAATTTGGAGGGAGGAGTATTTTCTTAATTGCACTACACACACCGAAAGGAGAGAGAGTATGGTAGGTAGAATAAAATTAGGTTCCTGAATAAATTTCTGAAAAAGTTGTTTGGATAGACCCAAACAAGTCATGAGGTTTCTGTTATCCTTTAGCATGGAGACAAGTAAAGATACAAGAGAAACAGTGATAACTGGTGTCTGAGGTCCCAGAGAAGATTGGGATTGGGAGTCCTCGTGGCATAGGACTGGTCAGGGCAAGACTGTCCTCAGCACAGCCATTTCAGAGGACCCTGGCTCGTGCTGCTTGTGTTAGGAACACCTCAGTTCTGTAGCATGAAGAGAGCCATCTATGAATCTTGTTCAGTTCTGAGGAATGCTGACGATTCCTTCAAGCTTTTCTGACATTTTAGTGATCAATAATGTCTTATATTTAGTGCAGGGTTGCTAGACAGGAAACGCTCCCTACATATATGCCTTGGATCCTTCAACATTCATAACATGTGAATAAACCACTTTGTAGATGGGGGACAAGAAGTTCATATAGAGACTAAGTTAAGCCAATGATTATGGTTTAAAAGCAGCACACCATAGCTATTATTTGTCTTTTGATGAATCTGTAGAGTTACTTGAAATTAATAGAGATGAGGGTTTTACTTATGAATTTTTATGTTTATTTTTTGAGAGAGAGAGAGAGAGAGAGAGAACAAGTTGGGGAGACGCAGAGAGAGAGAGAGAGAGAGAGAGAGAGAGAGAGAGAGAGAGAGAGAATCCCAAGAATTGCAGAGCCTGATGTGGGGCTTGATCTCATGACTGTGAGATAATGACCTGAGCTGAAATCAAGAACTGGTCACTTAACTGACTGAGACACCCAGGTGCCCCTCAGGCAAATATTTTATAATCACCTGTCAAAAAGTTCTAATCACCAGGTTATTGAGACACGTCCAGGTTATATGACACCACACTTCATGCGATTTTCTTTAATAAAGTATTATGAAGTCAGAGTGTGTAGATCTCTGTAAACATATCCAAAAGCTCTGCACTGACAGTGAACTGATGGGACCCCCCAAAATATATATTGATCTTTCTACACACCCAGCTCCTCTACCTCCTTCCTCAGTGCTGTCATCTCAACCCTCCTACTCTGGACATAGGTAGGGAGTGCTCTGTCTAAGCCAGAATATCCATGATGTTTCAGGAATCAGTGACATTTGAAGATATAGCTGTAGACTTCACCAAGGAAGAGTGGGCCCTGCTGGACGCATCCCAGCGAAAGCTGTTCAGAGATGTGATGCTGGAAAGTATCAATCATCTGATCTTTCTGGGTGAGTCTGCCAACACATATGTTTGCGTCCATCCATTCACTCATTGAGTAAATATCTAGAACAGCTCCCCATATCCCACTCCAAATGCTGCCCTGATTCTTTCATAACTATGTGAAAGGAAGATGTTTCTTCACCTTGTACTTTTTGGCATCACACTAGATTGCAATCTTGACCACAAGTTCATATCTTTCTTGGTACTCAGTCTCCAGCATTCAAAATGGAACTGGAAATTCACTGGATATTTTAATTCATAATTGATTAAACATTTGAAAAATAATGACTGTTTAGTCATGATGTGGAATAATGAGACCAGAGTTGTGAAAATAACATAATTTTGATTATTCTTGTGGCTCTTATATTTATTGGATGTGTTTGAAAATAATTTTTAACCCACTGTGGAGATATTGATTCTCTCCCATTTGGAGAAGACTGAGGATTCTGCATTCATTCTCTGAACTTGTGGGCGGGTATCAGCATCTAGCATGTTCATTGTTTTTGCCTCTAGTCTGGATTTCCTCCTGATCTGATGAAGGACCTTCAGTGTGGTTTCTGTTGAAGGTGTCATTACAGCTGACCTTCCATCATCTCTTTGTTCGTCCTTGGTAGATCCTGCCCTGGACTTGGTTATAGCAAAGATTAATTTGCACAGAACTCAAAATGCATATACTTCCCCTTCCTCCCCCCACCCCCCAACAGAGAATAATAGCTGCAAAAGATCCTTCCGGTTGGAGCAGGAAGGAGAGCTGCAGAGTGAAGGAACTGGGTTTCTCCAAGAGCACAGTCCAGGTGAGCAGCAGGGACCTGTGGGTCAGGAGGAGCAGGTGCCTACTGTGAGTGTGTCCTTTAGAAATACTCACTGAAGATTCTGTCAAGTGAGTGATACTTTCTAAAACAAAAGTGAGGACATTGGGGCAAAATTCCTCATGTGGCTACAATCCTTGCCTAAATCAATCACAATGCATGTGTCCTCTTCCCCCTGTCTTTCCCTTTAGGGAAAAGGATATTCATGCAATTACTGCAGTGAAACATTGGTGTAGTGGTCCTGATCCTCCTATTTAAAGATTTTTGCAACCATTTGCTGACCCAACATCTTTCCACCACTTTACATCTTTCGCATAATCAATCCTCATTTTTTCTTTCTTTTTTTTATTAATATGAAATTTCTTGTCAGATTGGTTTCCATACAACATCCAGTGCTCATCCCAAAAGGTGCCCTCCTCAATGGCCATCACCCACCCTCCCCTCCCTCCCACCCCATATCAATCCTCAGTTTGTTCTCAGTTTTTAAGAGTCTTTTATGGTTTGGCTCCCTCCCTCTCTAACTTTTTTTCCTTCCCCTCCCCCATGGTCTTCTCTTAAGTTTCTCAGGATTCACATAGGAGTGAAAACATATGGTATCTGTCTTTCTCTGTATGACTTATTTCACTTAGCATAACATTCTCCAGTTCCATCCACGTTGCTACAAAAGGCCGTATTTCATTCTTTCTCATTGTCACGTAGTATTCCATTGTGTATATAAACCACAATTTCTTTATCCATTCATCAGCTGATGGACATTTAGTCTCTTTCCATAATTTGGCTATTGTTGAGAGTGCTGCTATACACATTGGGGTACAAGTGCCCCTATGCATCAGTATTCCTGTATCCCTTGGGTAAATTCCTAGCAGTGCTATTGCTGGGTCATAAGGTAGATCTATTTTTTAATTTTTTGAGGAACCTCCACACTGCTTTCCAGAGTGGCTGCACGAGTTTGCATTCCCACCAACAGTGCAAGAGGCTTCCCGTTTCTCCACATCCTCACCAGCATCTATAGTCTCCCGATTTGTTCATTTTAGCCACTCTGACTGGCGTGAGGTGGTATCTGAGTATGGTTTTGATTTGTATTTCCCTGACGAGGAGCGACTTTGAGCATCTTTTCATGTGCCTGTTGGCCATCTGGATGTCTTCTTTAGAGAAGTATCTATTCATGTTTTCTGCCCATTTCTTCACTGGATTATTTGCTTTTTGGGTGTGGAGTTTGGTGAGTTCCTTATAGATTTTGGATACTAGTCCTTTGTCTGATATGTCATTTGTAAATATCTTTTCCCATTCTGTGGATTGCCTTTAAGTTTTGTTGATTGTTTCCTTTGCAGTGCAGAAGATTTTTATCTTCATGAGGTCCCAATAGTTCATTTTTGCTTTTAATTCTCTTGACTTTGAAGATGTGCCAAGTAAGAAATTGCTACAGCTGAGGTCAGAGATGTTTTTTCCTGCTTTCTCCTCTAGGGTTTTGATGGTTTCCTGACTCACATTCAGGTCCTTTATCCATTTTGAGTTTATTTTTGTGAATGGTGTCAGAAAGTGGTCTAGTTTCATCCTTCTGCATGTTGCTGTGTAGTTCTCCCAGCACCATTTTTTAAAGAGACTGTCTTTTTCCATTGGATATTCTTTCCTGCTTTGTCAAAGATTAGTTGGCCATATGTTTGTGGGTCCAATTCTGGAGTTTCTATTCTGTTCCATTGGTCTATGTGTCTGTTTTTGTGCCAATACCATGCTATCTTGATGACTACAGCTTTGTAATAGAGGCTCAAGTCTGGGATTGTGATGCCTCCTGCTTTGGTCTTCTTCCTCAATATTACTTTGGCTATTTGGGGTCTTTAGTGGTTCCATACAAATTTTAGAATTGCTTGTTCTAGCTTCGAGAAGAATGCTGGTGCAATTTTTATTGGGATTGCATTGAATGTGTAGATAGCTTTGGGTAGTATTGACATTTTGACAATATTTATTCTTCCAATCCATGAGCATGGAATGTTTTTCCATTTCTTTATATCTTCTTCAATTTCCTTCATAAGCTTTCTATAGTTTTCAGCATACAGATCTTTTACATCTTTGGTTAGATTTATTCCTAGGTATTTTATGCTTCTTGGTGCAATTGTGAGTGGGACCAGTTTCTTTTTCTGTTGCTTCATTATTAGTATATAAGAATGCAACCGATTTCTGTACATTGATTTTGTATCCTGCAACTTCGCTGAATTCACGTATCAGTTCTAGCAGACTTTTGGTGGAGTCTATCCAATTTTCCATGTATAATATCATGTCATCTGCAAAAAGTGAAAGCTTGACTTCATCTTTGTCAATTTTGATGCCTTTGGTTTCCTTTTGTTGTCTGATTGCTGATGCTAGCACTTCCAACACTATGTTAAACAACAGTGGTGAGAGTGGACATCCCTGTCGTGTTCCTGATCTCAGGGAAAAAGCTCTCAATTTTTCCCCATTGAGGATGATATTAGCTGTGGGCTTTTAACAAATGGATTTTATGATGTTTAAGTATGTTCCTTCTATCCTGACTTTATTGAGGGTTTTTATTAAGAAAGGATGCTGAATTTTGTCAAATGCTTTCTCTGCATCAATTGACAGGATCATATGGTTCTTTTCTTTTATTAATGTGATGTATCACATTGATTGATTTGCAAATGTTGAACCAGCCCTGCATCCCAGGAATGAATCCCACTTGATCATGGTGAATAATTCTTTTTATATGCTGTTGAATTCGATTTGCTAGTATCTTATTGAGAATTTTTGCATCCATATTCATCAGGGATATTGACCTGTAGTTCTCTTTTTTTGCTGAGTCTCTGTGTGGTTTGGGAATGAAAGTAATGCTAGCTTCATAGAATGAGTCTGGAAGTTTTCCTTCCCTTTCTGGTTTTTGGAACAGCTTGAGAAGGATAGGTATTATCTCTGCTTTAAATGTCTGGTAGAATTCCCCAGGGAAGCCATCTGGTCCTGGACTCTTATATGTTGGGAGATTTTTGATAACTGATTCAATTCCTTCACTGGTTATGGGTCTGTTCAAGTTTTCTATTTTTTCCTGTTTGAGTTTTGAAAGTGTGTGAGTGCTTACGAATTTGTCCATTTCTTCCAGGTTGTCCAGTTTGTTGGCATATATTTTTTATAGTATCCCCTGATAATTGCTTGTATTTCTGAGGGATTGGTTGTAATAACTCCATGTTCACTCATGATTTATCTATTTGGGTCATCTCACTTTTCTTTTTGAGAAGCCTGGCTAGAGGTTTATCAACTTTGTTTATTTTTTCAAAAAACCAACTCTTGGTTTCATTGATATGCTCTACAGTTTTTTTAGATTCTATATTGTTTATTTCTGCTCTGATCTTTATTATTTCTCTTCTTCTGCTGGATTTGGGGTGTCTTTGCTGTTCTGCTTCTAGTTCCTTTAGGTGTGCTGTTAGACTTTGTATTTGGGATTTTTCCTGTTCCTTGAGGTAGGCCTGTATTGCAATGTATTTTCCTCTCAGGACTGCCTTCGCTGCATCCCAAAGCGTTTGGATTGTTGCATTTTCATTTTCACTTGTTTCAATATATTTTTTAATTTCTTCTCTAATTGCCTGGTTGACCCATTCATTCTTTAGTAGGGTGTTCTTTAACCTCCATGCTTTTGGAGGTTTTCCAGACTTTTTCCTGTGGTTGATTTCAAGTTTCATAGCATTGTGGTCTGAAAGTGTGCATGGTATGATCTCAATTCTTTTATAATTATGAAGGGCTGTTTTGTGACCCAGTATGTGATCTATCTTGGAGAATGTTCCATGTGCACTTGAGCAGAAAGTATATTCTGTTGCTTTGGGATGCAGAGTTCTAAATATATCAGTCAAGTCCATCTGATCCAGTGTATCATTCAGGGCCCTTGTTTCTTTATTGATCCTGTGTCTAGATGATATATCCATTGTTATAAGTGGAGTATTAAAGTCCCCTGCAATTACCACATTCTTATCTTATGATTGTTTTATATATTTGGGGGCTCCCGTATTCGGCACATAGACATTTATGATTGTTATCTCTTCCTGATGGATAATCCCCATAATTATTATATAAAGCCCTTCTTCATCTCTTATTATAGCCTTTAATTTAAAGTCTAGTTTGTCTGATATAAGTATGGCTACTCCTGCTTTCTTTTGATTTCCAGTAGCATGATAGATGGTTCTCCATCCCCTCACTTTCCATCTGAAGGTGTCCTCAGGTCTAAAATGAGTCTCTTATAGACAGCAAATAGATGGGTCTTGTTTTTTTTATCCATTCTGATACCCTATGTCTTTTGGTTGGCACATTTATTCCATTTACATTCAGTGTTATTATTGAAAGATATGGGTTTAGAGTCATTGTGATGTCTATAGGTTTCATGCTTGTAGTGATGTCTCTGGTAGTTTGTGGTCCTTGCAATATTTCACTCACAGAATCCCCCTTAGGATCTCTTCTAGGGCTGGTTTAGTGATGAATTCCATCAGTTTTTGTTTGGGAAGACCTTTATCTCTCCTTCTGTTCTGAATGACAGACTTGCTGGATAAAGGATTCTTGGCTGCTTTTTTTTCCTATGCATCACATTGAAGATTTCCTGCCACTCCTGGCCTGCCAAGTTTCAGTAGATAGGTCTTCCACTAGTCTTATGGGTCTCCCTTTGTAGGTTAGAGCTTGTTTATCCCTAGCTGCTTTCAGAATTGTCTCTTTATCCTTGTATTTTTCCAGTTTCACTATGATATGTTGTGCAGAAGATCTATTCAAGTTTCGTCTGAAGGGAGTTCTCTGTGCCTCTTGGATTTCAATGCCTTTTTCCTTCCCCAGATCAGGGAAGTTCTCAGCTATGGTTTGTTCAAGTACACCTTCAGCCCCTTTCTCTCTCTCTTCCTCCTCTGGAGTTCCTATTATACAGATATTGTTCCATTTGATTGCATCACTTAGTTCTCTAATTCTCCCCTTACTCCTGAATTTTTTTATCTCTCTTTTCTCAACTTCCTCTTTTTCTATAATTTTATATTCTAATTCACCTATTCTCTCCTCTGCCTCTTCAATCTGTGCTGTGGTCGCCTCCATTTTATTTTGCACCTCATTTATAGCATTTTAGCTCCTCATGACTATTTTTTAGTCCTTTGATCTCTGTAGCAATAGATTCTCTGCTGTCATCTATGCTGTTTTCAAGCCCAGTGATTAATTTTATGACTATTATTCTAATTCTCATTCTGTTATATTGCTTAAATTGATTTTGATAAATTTGTTAGCTGTTGCTACTTCCTGGAGTTTCTTTTGAGGAGAGTTCTTCCGTTTCATCATTTTGGGTAGTCCCTGCAGTGGCTCCAAACTGCAGGGCACTTCTTCTGTGCTGTCCTGAGTAACTTGTGTTGGTGGGCAGGGCCACAGTGAGACCTGATGTCTGCTCTCAGCCCACCACTGGGGCCACAGTCAGACTGGCATGTACCTTATCTTCCCTTCTCCCAGAGGCAGGACTCACTGTGGAGTGGTGTGGCCCCTGTCTGGGCTATTTGCACACTGCCAGGCTTATGGTGCTTCTTCAATGTGATCTGGCGTATTAGCCGGGGTGGATGATCTGCATGGTGCACAGGGGCGGGAGGGGCAGGCTTAGCTCGCTTTGCCATTGGTGGTCCCCTTTGGGAGGAGCCCTGCAGCACCAGGAGGGAGGCAGAGCCATCAGAGGGATGGATCCACAGAAGCACAGCTTTGGGCGTTTGCGCGGTGTAAGCAAGTTCGGTGACAGGAACTGGTTTCCTTTGGGATTTCGGCTGGGGGATGGGAGAGGGAGATGGCACTGGCCAGTGCCTTTGTTTCCCACTGATCTGAGCTCTGTCTTCCTGGGCTCAACAACTCTCCCTCCAGGTGTCCTCTTGCCCTCCCCACTCTCCGAGCAGAGCTGTTGACTTTTAACATTCCAGATGTTAAGTCCCACTGGCTGTCAGAACTCACTCTGTCTGGCCCCTGTGCTTTTGCAAGCCAGACTCAGGGGCTCTGCCTTGCTGGGCGAGCTGCCCCTCCACTGCCCCATCTCCCTCCCACAGGTCCGTGTAGTGCTCACCACCTCTCCGCCCTTCCTACCCTCTTCCGTGGGCCTCTTGTCCATGCTTGGCTCTGGAGAGTGCATTTTTCTAGTCTTCTGGTGGTTTTCTGGGTTATTTAGGCAGATGTGGGTGGAATCTGAGTGATCAGCAGGACGCAGTGAACCCAGTGTCCTCCTATGCCGCCATCTTCCTAATTTTCCCAATCCTCATTTTTTTCTAACTGACAATGAACTTTAAAATGTTTCTATGACCTAGAGTATTCGTTTGGCACACTTTCCCAGCTGAGTGCCAATTTCTGAAAGATATTCACCTGGACTTTGGTGATTTTCTACATTTTTATTCCACTAATGCCATTCTAACAATTTATATTTTTTCAATTATTCTAGACATGGAAAGTCTCCGCAAAAAACAAGAAATGATATTAACACGACATATCCACAAGAAGGGCATGGCCCTGACTGTGCCAAAGGTAAGTTTCATGAGGATAGTCCCTAGACATCCAAACTAAAGGCCTAAAGGTAATGAGATAAGTTGATAATTGAGCACAATTGCCTGAATGTAATTAAGTTAGGATTAAGCTCTTTCCTGGCAAAAAGTTTTGGGTAGTTTTAAATCAGTGAAGAAATTAACATGAGTTCAAATGAATGAATAATAACCTGAGATCTAAAAAAAAAGAGGGAAAGAGACAATTGCATAAACATTGCTTATTACCTCATATTTGAAATATATATACTCTTCAAAGTTAATCTGATAACTCTGAGGTTGGGATACTAAAAAAGAGAAAATAATGGTGCCTACAGGGGAGTAGCAACATGTGTATGCAACTAACGTTGAAAATATTTTAATAGGATGCTATTATTATTTGCTACTCTAGAATTTATAGGTAGAAAAATAAATGTATGCATGTATGTGGGAAACCATTAACCGACTTTTGTCTTCTACCCAAAGCATAAATCTCTTGCTCCAGAGAATCCTATTGAATGCACTGATTTGGGTGATGCATTTACTCAGAGATCTGCATTGACTCAACATTTGTTAATTCACCTCAGGAGGAAACGTTACATCAGCAAACAGTGTCAAAAATCACTTAGTGAACAATCATCCCTTACTCGACATAACCAAATTCACACACAAGGCAAATTATATAAATGTCATGTGTGTGGGAAAGCCTTTAGTAATTGCTTTTGCCTTAGGAGACATGAGATGATTCACACTGGAGAGAAACCATTTAAATGCCATCTTTGTGGGAAAGGCTTTGTGCAAAGCTCTGACCTTAGAAACCACAACCAAACACACACAGGGGAGCGGCCATATGAATGCCACGTTTGTGGGAAAGCTTTTCGTCAGAATTCATACCTGAGACAGCATGAGAATATTCACACAAGAAAGAAATCATATGATTGCCATCTATGTAAGAAGGCTTTCAGTCACAGATCCTACCTTAGAAAACACGAGAGAATTCATTCTGGAGAGAAATGTTTCCAATGTCATGAATGTAAGAAAACATTTAGTCAGAGCTCTGGCCTTAGCCAGCACAAGAGAATCCACACTGGAGATAAGCCACATGTGTGTCTTCTGTGTGGGAAAGCCTTCATTCAAGGTTCAGAACTCAGACGGCACGAGAGAACACACACAGGGGAGAAGCCATATGAATGTCACCAGTGTGGGAATGCCTTCAGTCAATATTCTAACCTTCGACGACACAAGAGAACGCACACTGGAGAGCAACCATATGCATGTCAGCTATGTGGGAAAGCCTTCAGACATTATTCTTCCCTTAGACGACATGAGGGAACCCATCCCCGTGGAGAAAATCATGAGTGCCCTCAGTAAGTATTCCGACCTGAGACGACACGGTTTTACAGATGCAATGAATGTGGAAGAAGTGTCAGTCACAGCTTTCACAGTGACACTCACCACAGGATGCACATATGGAAGAAATGGCCTGCAGTCAATATGGGAGATGCTTCGGTCCTCATACTCCTCCCTCAAGAAATGTATTTGCATTTGGAAGTGAATTCATGTGTATGCCGTCCACATGGCAAAGCCTTTAGTCACTGGTCTGACCTTAGATAACACAGCAGAACTTATGCTGTAAGTATAATGACACAGATGTTTCCAGCAAAGCGCTCAACTTGAAAGATACTAGAGCACTTACCGGGAATTCTTGTCAATCATGAGCAAACTCCACACGGGAGAACCCTTTGGTCTGTAATCACTGTGAAGAATATTTAGCCAAATACCTGGTGTGGTGAGCGTAAGAGAAGTCCGTGAAGGAATAAACACTAAGGATGTAAGAGGATGAAGCCTCTGAGGAATACCAAACACTTCTTACAGATAATTCAGGCCTGAGAAGTTATTCAATGTAAAATCGTGGGAAATCCTGTATTCAAAGAACAACTCTTGCGGCATATGTGAAGATTCTGACTGTACGAAACACTCGCAGTGTCACGAGTGAAGGGGAGTCTTCAGTGTCCCTTATTTCTTAGTCAACAGTAAGGTTCTCACACTGCGAAGATAGCAGTCCTCAAATCAGAGTAGAGAAAACTTAAGCCAGATTTTGTATCAGAAAAAAGAGTGTGTGCATGGGTGTGTGTGTGTGTGTGTGTGCGCATGTGAGTGGTGGTATTGCTACATATGAAGGTGTCCTTTAGTACTTGGCAAGTCATTGAGACTTCGAGAAAATACCTGTTTGTGGAAAATGTGGCATGGAGTATAGGAGAGTGACATGGTCTGGCAAGATCGAATGTAGGATTTTGTAAGAAGTTAAATGTTTACTGTAGATCAGCACTTGCAAATCTTGAAATAATAAAACCTGTTGCTAAAGAAGCAAAATGTTGGTGTTCTAGTTTCTTCTGTGAGGTTGTAAACAGATTCAGTTCTGCACTCCTTGGTATGTGGGTGAGAGGATCAGCAAGACTCCCCCCACCTCCCCCTTCGCCAACAGCTCCTTCCAAACAGATCAGCTCCACTCTTTCCAACTTGCCTCCGACACCATCTGTCTCCCTTCAAGCCCTGGTGGTGGCATAATTGTGATCTTTAGCCCCACTTCCCTGGTTTCTTGGTGTCATGACCCTGGTCAGGCAAGGTCATGGAGGCACTCACTGTCAAGGACATCTAGTCCAAAATTTGGTGACCCTTCACCTTGTGTCTCTGCTACTGGAAGCAACCTGGTGCCAGAGAGATGGCAGTTGTGCCCTCCAAGCCCCCAGAAAGCTCTGCGGATTTTGTCCCCACGCTTCTCAATTGAGCTAAGTGGAAACAAGAGTTAATGCCATGACCGCAGTCTACATCTTCTTAAGGTAATTCCTGATTCATGCATGCTCCAGTCACCTTAGATAAAGCCATAGTTGTTCGCCACCCCATCCCACAGACCAGAAAATAGGGCTCCAGTAGGATAAAATCCCTCAACCTATGAGCTGCCACATAAGCTGTTTTTTTTTTTTTAAATAATGAATGTAATGTACTTCTCCCCTAGAAAATTAAGCATTCTCACAAAGGGGATGTCCCTGCTTTGTCTCCAAGGCTTAGAAATATTGTCCTTTGACCAACACCAATATTGAACCTCAACATCAAGGGGAAATACTCTAAGGAGCTCCACTGGGCTGGCCTGTGCTCTTGCCATTCCAGCTCAATCCCAAAAACATGGGCCTGAGACCAAATAAATGAGCACATTCCTGATTGAAACTGATATGTCATTAAAAAAAAATCTCCACCAGCCATTCTATGGTCCAGGTAGGGTAGAAACATGTCAACTCATGTGCAAGGGTGATGAGCAACCGACATCTGCCTCAGAAAAGCCTGCTCCATCCACACGTTGTAATTGAATTGAACTGGAATTCTGAGCAACCACCTTATTTGATACCTATCTGGTACCTCATCCAGGAATCACCATCCCTGTCCACTGGTCTGTGTGTCACCAGGAGGGAAGGGATAGGTCCTGGTTCCACCTGGGGGGTGGGGTCTGTGCTAGTGTTGGGACCCCTATGATGGATGCACACACCCTCATGTCCCAGTGGGATTTATCCATGCCCACATGGATGTGTGCTGGGGAGTCATAATGAGATTAAGGGACTTCAGTATGGGGCTGATCACATACAATTATATGATCACAGTGGGCCATACTCACACAAGATTTGTTTGAGTGGCACACGGACAGCCTGACCAAGTGGAGAGGTCCCTCATGGATGATACCTTCCAGTGGCTACAGTGTGGGGCCACTACCCAGGAAGCTAGGATGGCAAAGAAACTCCCCAGAGGAGAGGGGTTGGAGAAGGTGCTTACCTGTGGAGATGATGTCTCTCAACAACAATATAGGGAGTCTCTGAGCCAGAGAATTATGAATGAATGACAGGAGCTTGGAGACACTGATAGTCATGGTTTATCTTATTTCCTGCTAGTAGACGTTAGGTGGGGATTCACGGGGTATGCACAGAAGATATAGCCACACTAAAAACGGCTTAAAATCTACAAATTTGGGCTATGTTTAGAGCAATTCAGTGTGTAAAAATTTGAATTTGGCAACAAGAGCTTTTGAGCTAAAGGGCTCTGTCCCCTGTCAATAAATAAACAACATAGGCCTGATATGCAGAGACCATCTTTGGCTCATCTATAAACCATGACTGATCATTTCAAATGATTTGCCTTCATGTTTGCTGATTAGTTTTTCTCCTGATCAAATGCAATGCTAGGAGCCCTCTTATGATATTTTTTTTTTTTTCATTTCAGCTATTGTAATTTTCAACTTCAGAATTTCTATTTAACTCCATTTTATAATTTATGTATTGAAACTCTTGATTTGGTAAAAGCACGTTCTTCCTGGTGTCCTTTATTTTTTTTTTAAAGCATCATTAAAATACTACTTTTAAAGCCATGTCCTTAGGGGCAGTGTCTTCAATTTCCTTACTTCCTCTCTCCATCCCCAGAATGAACTGTACTTCATTGCTTTTTTTGTTTGTTTCAAATTGTTATTTAAATATAGTTAGTTCACATATGGTGTAATATTGGTTTCAAGAGTAGAACTCAGGGATTTATCACTTACAGATGACACCCGGTGTCTAGGATGAGCATCCCAACAAGTGCCCTCTTTAATGCCCATCACCTGATTAGCCCATCCCCCCATCTCCCTCTCCTCCAGCAACCCTCAGTTTGTTTTCTCCAGTTAAGAATCTCTGTGGTTTGCTTCTCTCTCGCTCTCTCTTCCTTTCCCTACATAGAAGTACTAAAAAAGAGCTGGGGGGGGTGAGGGTGGGACTCCAATACACATAACGTAAATGACTTATAGTATAAGAAAAGGTTTATAATGAAAATAAGAACTGTTCTAGAGACGAAGAATACCAATAAGCAGTACACATTAACAGCCCTGGTCCCATAGGTCAAGCCACGAGGGTTTGTTTTTTTTTTAAACACTCAGTCTGGACCTCCATATCCAAATAGGTAATATGTAAATAGTTGTGCTTAGATAGGTTTAATAAACAAGACTATAATAATGAGATATGCAAAGAACTATGGAAATTAATAGTTTTAAGCATGCATTGAACATTAAAGAGAAATACACAGAAATTTAATACATTAATGAAAGAGTATAAATCACAAATAAACACATAAAGCAAACAGAATAAATAAATATCCAGAAATATAAGAATAAATAAATGATTGCTATCTGATAGCAAATTTTACAGTAGAATATCCACCAAGGCAAATGAAGGAATAGTTTCTATTCTCTATGTACAGACCACTTCTAAATATTATTGTCATTAGATTTCTCAAAAAAGATATAAATTGATTTTCCTCTTCTGCAGGAACCTGAAAGACTCTATTCAAATGTATTTTCTCATCCTTTCCCAGACATGCATATAGTTATAAATTAAGGCAAAGGAAGGAGAACTTACTTCCTTTAAAGAGCAAAGTAAGAATTACACCAATTTCTCAACAGAAGTGAATAAAAGTCAATGAATTATCAATAAGGTGCTCAAAAAAGTTAATTATCTGTCAGAACTCTAAAGTTAATGGAAAACCCTTTAAAAAAACAGTATTAAAGACATTTTCATCTGAGAACATATAGTACTTTCCATAGAAAGGCGCTCTTCAGATAAATGAAAGTTATCCCAAATGATGGAAACCTAAAGATAAAGGAAAGGATACAGAAGAACAAAAAAGGCACGTTTTCATGTGATTAAAAACGATCAAGTTTTGTATAGCACTGTTAATTTTTTTAAAAACTCATGTATGGCATATAAACACACACAAATATATATATATATATATATATATATATATATATATACACACACACACACACACATACATACGTATATACATACGTATGTGTATATATATATATATATTTCCTTCTTTGTAGGTTATGTACTGTCATACCACTGTGTTAGTTTATATATTGTACTGTAATGTAATTGTACTATGTTATTAAACTATCATGCTGGTGTTACAGTACATAATTACAGTTAAAACCCAAAGAGATGTAAAATACTAGTTCATACTTCATATTCATATTTAATAACCCAAGGGTGTAAGTCTTCCTTTATGAATAATTACTGGACATATAAATGAATGAAATTACCCAACCTAAAGATGTAGAATGGCAGAATGGATTAAAAATTTTAAACAGAAGGACAAACAAAATCATGATGCAATTATATAATGTCTACAAGAGATTCCGCTTAAATCTAAAGCTACAACTAGGTTAAAAGTTAAAGGGGGGAAAAGATATGCCATGGAAGTAGTCACCAAAAGAGAGCTAAGGTACTTATTTTAATATCAGACAAAACAGACATTAAGTCCAAAACTGTTACAATAGATAAACAAGGAATATATATATTAATGTTTATTTATTTTTGACAGAGAGAGACAGAGCATGAGCAGGGGAGGGGCAGAGAGAGAGGGAGACACAGGATCCGAAGCAGGGTCCAGGCTCTGAGCTGTCAGCACAGAGCTGGATGCGGGGCCTGAACTCACAGACCACGAGATCATGACCTGAGCCAAAGTTGGACACTCAACTGACTGAGCCACACAGGCACCCAAGGATACTATATATTGATTAAAGAATCTGTAGTATAAGGAGATATAATACTTATAAATATATATGTGACAAATATTAGAAGTCCCAAATATATGAAGCAAACATTGACAAAATCAAAGGGAAAAAAGGAAATACTTCCACAATAATGGAGACATCAATACTTATTTTCAGTAATGGATACAAGAACCAGATAGAAGTTCTGTATAGAAAGAAAATGACTTAAACAGCAGCATATCAGTTAGTCCTCACAGATATATGATACACTCCACCAACAACAACATAACAAATCAAGCACATGGGCAACATTCTCTGGACCAGACCATATGTTTGGCTGCAAAAAACTTTTAATAAATTTAAAGAGATTGAAATCATACAAAGTACTGTTTCTGCTCACAATGGAAAATAAATAGAAATCGATGACAGAAGGAAAACTGGAAAATTTGCAAATATGTGGAAATAAAACAATATACATATATTTTAATTTTTAATGTTTACTTATTTTTGAGGGGGCGGTGACAGAGAGACAGAGAATCTGAATTGGGTTCCACGCATCAGCACAAAACCTGACTTGGGGCCTAAACTCACTAACCGTGAGATCATCACCTGAGCCAAAGTCAGACATTAAACCGACTGAGCCAACCAGGCCCTCCAACAACATATTCTTTTTTTTTTTTAGTTTATTTACTTATTTTTGAGAGAGTGTGAGCATGAGCAGGGGAAGAGCATGAGAGAGAGAGAGAGAGAGAGAGAGAGAGAGAGAGAGAGAATCCCAAGCAGTCTCCACACTCAGTGTAGAGCCCGACGCAGGGCTCAAACTCACAAATTGTGAGATCATGACCTGAGCCAAAATCAAGAGTCACTTAACCAACTGCAACACCCAGGCGCCCCCCAACAGCATATTCTTAACAACCAATGAGACAAAGGGGAAATCACAAGGGAAATTAGAAAACATCTCGAGACAACTGAAACAAAAACACAATATTCTAAAACCTGTGTGATGCAGTGAAAGCAGCACTAAGAGGGAAGTTCATATATGGAAACACATAAAATGAAATCTTATCTAAACCTAATAACCTAATTTCACATCCTTATAAACCAGGAAAAGATGAGCAACCTAAACCTAAGGATAGAAGAATGAAGAAAAATCATAAAGATTAGAGGAGAGGAAAAGAAAGAAAAGTGACATAGGAAATATTTTAGGGGAGGTGGGGTGGCTCAGTCAGTTAACCATCTGACTTTGGCTCCTGTCATGATCTCATGATTCAGTTCAAGCCTCACATTGGGCTGTCATCCCAGAGTCGACTTTGGATCCTCTGTCCCCTTGCATCTCTGCCATTCCCCCACTCGTTCTCTCCCTCTCCTCCCCCTCTCTCTCTCATCCCCACCCCCTCCCCAAAATTAATAAAGGTTAAAAAATTAAAAAAATATTTTAGAAAGTCAGTATTTGAAAACAAAACAAAAGACAAAATTTTAGGTACATTACACATAAAAAAAGAGACGACTCAACTAGCAGAATGAGAAATGAAGTGGGGTTATGTCAGAGTGACAGAAAGATAAAAAGTATTACAAAATGATTTGAATATTTGTATGCTAACAAATTAGGTAACGTAGATGAAACCAAAGTGATTTCCATGGGGATCCATTTCACGGACTTTCCTTTATGTCCATGATTTTGAGGGATTGCTTGTATGTGTGCTAGCAATGTGTGGGCTGGGGTGCGAATATTATTTTGGGACACTCTTCCAACACCTGGATCTCTCAGGATGCACAGGCATCTTTCCCTGGTGACCCCCCCCCCCGCCCCATTGGCTATCCAAACTCAGTAGCCCCCACCATGAACCTCCACGAGCAGGAGGCCTCTAATTTCCCTAGAAGTCAGAATGGAAGTGCTTGTCCAATTCAGGAGGCAGACACGATGCGGAACCTTTCTAGTAGTTGTTCTGATGGAATCAAAGCATCAAGGTGATACAGCCATGTAGTTTTTCATCACCACCCTGAGGTGGAGGACCACTTCCAATGAAAATTGAATTCTTTTCTTTCTCACATTTTTTAAGAATGGACTAAGGTCTTAGAGTTTCTGTTTCTCTCTTTGCTGTGTTTGTCATGAATGCGTCTTTGGTGGTGAGGAAAGAGTAGTGGCTATTTTCTCTGTGTTGTGTGTTCCCACAGCATCCACACAGGCTGATGCCCATGTATACCACCAAGAGGGCATCTGTCCTGGAATCACACCTCCTGGGTGAGCCTCCTAGCATGACACCTGATATAAGAGCACTGTACCCATCAGCTTCTCCCTCACAGAAGAGAGGAGAATTGCTTTTGAAACAATAGCATAGCCCTCCTTGTCCACTTGCTAGGTCCTGGCAGGGGCTGAGGCTACAGAACCAGTGAGAGAAGCAAGCGGGTGTCATTGGAGTCTGAAGATGGTAGGCTCCAGACCCGGGAAGAACGGACATGTCAGGGTCAGGCACTCAGACAGGAGTAGGTGTCTCATCCTGGAACAGGGGTGAGCTTTGTGCTCCAGGAAGGTCTGGAATGGATTGGCTCATGTCACTACATTAAATAGGGGGACTTGATTTTTTTCAGACCAGTCATGTGTGAGTTACTATCATCTAACACCGTCCAGTGAGAATGCAATTGATTTTCTAGAAAGAGATGACAACCAAAGGGAGAGATGATTCCTTGCAGAAACAGGTCCAAACTTGGTGCCTACCAACGGATATTTGAAGAACAGGGAAAGGTGTGTTTGTGCCCTGGTCTCGCTCGCCTTCTCCCCCTCCCACTATCTGGTGAATTCTCCTTGGGGAGTGGTCCTGACAGTGGCCCGTGCCAGGCTGGCGAGGTGGAGTGAGGGCCTAGATGTGAGGTGAGGCCAGCTGAGGGTTGAGAGCATTGGGAAGGGCTGTGGGGATGGCTGTGGCAGGGGTAAGGATGCTGCATGTAAGGGTGGGGCCGTGGTATGGTGCCATGGAGTGAAGCCAGGCAGAGGCTGAAGGAAGCGGTGGGTGGGGCTGGAGGGCACCAGGTTGGGAGAGGGCCATGCCTCGAGGGCAGTGGACAGAGGCCACAGGAGCAGCCTCCTGGAGAAGATTGGAAAGTCCAATTCCAAAGTGCATACCACATCCAATAACGCCAATCTTCAAGGAGAGAAACCATTCAGAGTGCCAACAGCACTGCCGATGGAGGCCCTCCATCTTGGCCAGTGGGGCCGCTAGCTTTTGCACTGCTGTGGGAGAAAGGTGATCGCTTGGATGACACTCAGAAATGCCCCGCCGATAGGATTCCACCTTGTTCCTTGGCCCTGGCCCTTCAGGATCTGAAAGACATCTCCCTGACACAGTGTCCATGGCTAATGCCAGCCAGGCCATGAGAAATGGTGGCAATCACACCAATATTCCCCAATGGGAGAAAAAGCTAAATAGAATGTCCAAGTTGGTGGGCAAGAAGAAAGAGCCCCAAACGAGGAGAGTCGGAGACAGGGAGCCCCCTGCATCAACACAGGGACTTGTCAGGAACAGCGATTTGGGTCACAAGACCAAGTGCCAAGGCAACTAGTCCCAAGGGGACATGGAGCATAGGATCCCATTCCTCCGAATGTCCTAGCAAGCATAGTTACCATCCGGGAGACAGAAAGGGGAATGGGGAGGGCAGGGCAGGGTGTGGAGTGAAGGGACATTGGAAATAGGTCATGGACACACTGCTCCCATTAGGAAAGTGAGAAGCTTGAACACGGAGGACTGAAGGGGCTGAAGGGGCCCCCAACCACAGGAACATACATGATGCCAGGGGCCCCAAAAGCTTCTGGGTAGGCAAATAAGAAAAGCGAGGTTATGAATGAAACAGGCATACACACACATGTCTCTTTTTCCTAGAATAAAGATGATTCTGAAAAGTCTATCACCATATACATACTATTTACAAATGCATGAAGGGCACCTGGGGTTTTCAGTAGGTTAAGTGTTGGGCTTCGGTTCAAGCCATGATCTCACAGACTGTGGTTTTGAGCCCTGTGTCAGGCTCAGTGCTGACAGCTGGGAGCCTGGAGCCTATATCAAATTCTGTATCTCCCTCTTTGTCTGCCTTTCCCCTGCTCCTGCTCTGTGTCTTTCTGTCTCTCAAAAATGAATAAACATTAAAAATTTTTTTCTTCATGCATGGAAATGCTAAACCACAAGGGTTAATTCCTAGTTTCTTGGAGGGACAACAGCACAGCTGATTGAATTAATTGGATTAAAGTGATCGAGAGGTCACGTGACCTTGGGCGGATATAAAGGTCAGGGAAGGAAGGAAGCTTCTCTCACTGACCATTCCTCGTGCATTCGGACTCTGATTCTCCTCCACTGGAGTCTGCCTGCCACACATTGTTCTGAACGTCTCTGACACACAGGGGGAGCACATTTGCATTTCAGGTGGGTTGGGATGATTTGGGCCTCACCTGAGCTAGCAGAGAAATTGGACAGGGACAAAATGGAAGTTGTGATGTGCCTCTACTCACCAGGTGAATAGTCTTTAGTGTTGATGACTATTCTGGGGAAAGAGACTGAGGAAAGTCATGTATCTCAATATTCCTGAGGACATGAGGTTCAGATTCGAAAGGAACTGAACCCCAGAGTCTGATTGGTGTGGGGCATGTGGGAGCAGCGACAGCATCCTGCTCCATTTCACCACTGGGTCTGAAAGCCTAAAGAATTCACTCCGAGTTCACTGGAGTTTCGATATTCATTTCCCATGGTTTACAAGGAAATTCAGAGTGGGGACCTA
>NW_024412412.1:6659607-6695890 GCF_014898765.1 Herpailurus yagouaroundi
ACCAGCATCAGGACCTTGGAGCAAGTGTGCAAAGTCAACGTCTTGGGAGCAGGTACCTTGTTTAGAGAAGTACTATGATGATAGGCATTTTCAGCCTCCAACTGTTCGGGTAATTCCTGCTGTACCTCATACGATTTATTTATTTTTCTGAGTAGCATCCTTAAATATTCCAAGTCGTCCTCCAGAAGTGGGATCAACCCTTGATACCGTGGAAGCTTGTGGAACGGTATCCCTGGCACACTTCTTCCGTCGAAATTTAAAATCCCTCCTATGGCCCACCAACTGCTAATGCCAGCCTAGAAGCCCCAGAAAGTTGTCCTTGACCAACTGAACTGCCACAATATTATTTTAGTCCAAACGGGGCCCCACAACCACTCTTTCTTCTTTGAAAAATGGGAGGTGGTGTCTCCGCTCATGTGAACCTCCACAGAAGCTGCTGTATGTGATCTGGAGCCCTGGAACCACCATAGCTAAACATCGTGGTATAAGAATGGCTTTCTTGCCTAGCCTGAGTCTCTGGAAGTCATCTAAGGCCAGGGTACACTGGTGCAGAACTCGAAGACGCTTTGGAGACTGGGAGCTGCCATCCTGCACACCCCACAACTTTTCTGAGTCTTCCATAGGAATCTAGGGACCACACTGAAGGCTGTGTCCTCCCTGTTGCTATAGGGGCGCTGTAGGTGATACCCTCCTACAGCCCAGTCCCATCTGATCCTCTGAAAATATTTTTAAGTGACCTTGAAGGTGTGAACTGAGAAGTCTGGAGCTCCAAGTGCTGAGTGGAGAAAATGCAGAACTGGTCCCGAGCAGTGGGGGCTAAAATAGTAATGACAGGTTGAGTGTCCATTTGACACTGGGATTTTTTGTGCCAGTGTGGGCATGCAGTCCTGCCTTCTTCAATGGGGACCAAACTCGTGAAATCTGGTGGCCATCCTGTTGCAAGCATACTCAGGATCCCCTCCCCCTGCTCCCCTCCCAATCGGATTTGCATGCAGTTTTCCAACTTGTCCCAGACCCTCCTCCAGGCTTGCTTTTTCCCCCCTCTGGTTGTTCACCTTTTCCTCATGTAACAGATTTCATGTTCAGACCTAGGGCTCTAAACACAATCCATCCCATAAAGCTTGGTACAGTCACTTTGTCATTCACTTAGGGGATTCTACACCCAACTTGCTTAATTTTCAGTATTTCCCATATTAATAGCAGTGTAATTAATATTACTAATGATGACTATTGTAATTCTTTATTTTTATCAGTAAATTTTTTATCATGAATTATTTTTGTTGATGCCATACTACATTATATAGTCTCTCTTTTTTTTAAAGTTTGTTTCTTTATTTTGAGAGAGAGAGAGAGAGAGAGAGAGAGAGAGAGAGAATGTGTGTGTGCATGAGTGGGGGAGGGGCAGAGAGAGAAAAGAAGAAAGAGAATCCCAAGCAGGCTCCGCATTGTCAGCGCAGAGCCCAACATGGGGCTTAATCTCACAAACCGTGAGATAATGACTTGAGCCAAAATCAAGAGTTGTACACTTAACTGACTGAACCACCCAAGCTCCCCTATAGTCTCTCTTTTCATAAAATGGGTCAGACTTTTTGATGATGATTATAAAGGATTCTCCAGAAGACCTACAATTCACACACTCGTTTCTATGTCCCCACTGTATGAGTTAAAGTGTGTTCCTCCAGTGAGCCTCCTGAAATATTGCATGTCCCTCTCTAGAGGCATTGACACGTCTGTGATGATATGATAGTAGAACCCTGAGGAGGACTTCCTTTGCCAGACTGATCCTCTAGAAAAATGTTTGTCTGCTTGAGTTTTTGGGTTTTTTTTTTTGTACGAAGTGATGTCTTTCTGTAGAGATGGTGGACTTATCTCATATCTCTTCTCTTTCCTGATCCCTCTCCATTTCATCCAAGCTAAAAATTTCATCCAAGCTAAAAATTTGTCACCACACACAGAGTTAGAGCCAGCCATCATTCATTTAACACACCTCCACACTTTTTAGAAGCATCAATTCATATTACGTTTCTGAGTTAAAATCACAGGCTAAAGATAAATTGATAAGCAAAATGTGGTCTATCCATACAATGGAGTATTATTCAGCCTTAAAAGAAAGGAAAGAAAGGAAATTCTGATGCATGTTGCAACACACATAAACCTGGAGGACATTAAACTATGTGTAATCAGGCAGTCACAAAAAGACAGATACTGTGTGATTACACTTATACGAGGTGCCTGGAATAATCAAATTCACAGAGACAGAAGGTAGAATGGTGGTCACCAGGGGACGGGGCAGGGGGAAACGGAGAGTTTGTGTATAATGGGTAGAGTTCCAGTTTAGCAAAATGAAAAGAATTCAGGCGGTGGATGGTGGTAATGGTTGGACAGCAGTATGAATGTAATATCACTGAACTGTTTAATCCAAAATTGTTAAGATTGATACTGTCACGATACATAATCTTCTAAAAATAATGAAAAGAATCACAGGCTGAAATGCTTTCTGGGTCCTCTGTCTGAGACAGTTCATTCCTTAACATGATTGTTGCCATGCAAAAGTGAACCTCAAATTATTTCACTGCTTGCTCAGTGCTCAGCTAACATGTTTGTATCCTTTCTGTACCTCTTACAACGATGTCAAACTGAATGTCTTTGTCCAATATGCTTAATTAGTAGTAGGTTTATTATTTTGAGGGAGAGTCACAGGTGTTTTGCTGGTTGTGGGCTTGCTTGTGTTTTCAGCGTGAATCAGTCTCTCTGGCTGCTAAACCAATTGAGCACCACATATTCCATCTCAGTGAAGGAAGATAGACTTTTCTTTTGTTTTTAATTAATTAATTAATTTTTTAAACTTACACCCAAATTAGTTAGCATATAGTGCAACAATGGTTTCGGGAGTAGATTCCTTAATGCCCCTTACCCATTGAGCCCATCCCCCCTCCCACAACCCCTCCAGCAACCCTCTGTTTGTTCTCTGTATTTAAGAGTCTCTTATGTTTTGTCCCCCTCCCTGTTTTTATATTAGTTTTGCTTACCTTCCACTATGCTCATCTGTTTTGTAAATTAAATTCTTCATATGAGTGAAGCCATATGATATTTGTCTTTCTCTGACTGACTTATTTCATTTAGCATAATACCCTCTAGTTTCATCCATGTAGTTGCAAATGGCAAGATTTCATTTTTGACTGCCGAGTAATACTCCATTGTGTGTATATACCACCTCTTCTTTATCCATTCATCCATCGATGGACATTTGGGCTCTTTCCATACTTTGGCTCTTGTCGATAGCGCTGCTATACACATTGGGGAGCGTGTGCCCCTTCAAAACAACACACCTGTATTCCTTGGATGAATACCTAGTAGTGCAATTGCTGGGTCATGGGGGTAGTTCTATGTTTAATTTTTTGAGGAACATCCATGATGTTTTCCAGAATGGCTGCCCCAGTTTGCATTCCCACCAGCAGTGCAAAAGAGATCCTCTTTCTCTGCATCCTCGCCAACATCTATTGTTGCCTAAGTTGTTAATGTTAGCCATTCTGACAGGTGTGAGGTGGTATCTCATTGTGGTATTTCCCTGATCATGAGTGATATTGAGCTTTTTTGCATGTTTCAGTTGGCCATCTGGGTGTCTTCTTTGGAAAAGTGTCTATTCATGTCTTTTGCCCGTTTCTTCACTGGATTATTTGTTCTTTGGGTGTTGAGTTTGATAAGTTCTTTATAGGTTTTGGATACTAACCCTTTATCTGATATGTCACCTGCAAATATCTTCTCCCATTCTATGGGTTGCCTTGTAGCTTTGCTTATTGTTTCTTCATTGTGCAGAAGCTTTTTGTTTTGATGAGGTCCCAATAGTTCATTTTTGCTTTTGTTTCCCTTGCCTCTGGAGATGTGTTGAGTAAGAAGTTGCTGCAGCCAAGGTCAAAGAGGTTTTTTCCTTCTTTATCCTCAAGGATATTGATGGCTTCCTATCTTACTTTCAGGTCTTTCATCCATTTTGAGTTTATTTTTGTGTATGGTATAAGAAAGTGGTCCAGGTTCATTTTTCTGCATGTCACTGTCCAGTTTTCCCAGCACCATTTGGTGAAGAGACTGTATTTATTCCATTGGATATTCTTTTCTACTTTGTCAAATATTAGTTAGCCATACATTTGTGGGTCCATTTCTGGGTTTTCTATTCTGTTCCATTGATCTGAGTGTCTGTTTTTGTGCCAGTACCATACTGCCGTGATGATTACAGCTTTGTAATCCGCTTTTAAGTCCGGGACTGTGATGCTTCCCACTTTGGTTTTTGTTTTCAAGATTGCTTTGGCTACTCGGGGTCTTTTCTGCTTCCATAGAAATGTTAGGATTGTTTTTTCTAGCTCTGTGAATAATGCTGATGTTATTTTGATAGGGATTACAAGATAAGGATATTTTCTTGTACCATCCTATCAAGGAGGAGTTTCACTCTGGTTCATGTTTTCAGTCTGTGGAGATTGAAACATTTTTACATTTTTGAAAGTAATTTTAAACTATTGAAAGTCTTTGTCTTTCTTGTCACATTGAAAGTTCATGTTCTCCTACATTGTGGTGGTTTATAGTCTATTCTTCCATATTATTATTATTATTATTATTATTATTATTATTACTGCTGCCATTATAAAGACTATTGTCATTATTGTTGTTAATCACCATGGTCATAATTATTACAGCAATTATGATTTATTATTGTTGATGCTGCTGATAGAAAACCCTGAGTCAATTTGCTCTATCCAGGAAGGGTGTCTGGTTTACTGAAGAGGATGATGGAGATTTCCCAAAAATACATACAAATTGACAGATGCTTCCAGGTCACTCCTGGTTCCCTTTACTGATATGAGCATCCACAAATTTTCCAAGTTTCCTTCCAGGGTCCTGGAGTAGTCATTTTGACAGTGGAAGCTTGGTGAGGGTATCTTAGCCTTCCTGAGCCTCTGAAAAACATTACAAGTCACTCCTGGGAGCAGCAGCCACTTGTGCCTATCTGTAAGACCTGGGGGGCTGGGCAGCCATGGCCCGTCAGGCTCAATGAAAATTTTCCTAAGACCCATAGAGAACCAGGAATAGATGGAACAAGTATGGGAGGCTAGAGAGGAGGTCCCCACCCTCTGGAGCATTTGCAGTATTTCTAGGTATGCCCCAGAACCATGGAACTCCTTTTCCTGCCCTCCTGTATAAGCCCTTACTGGACTGGAAGCACCATCCACAGCAAAGAGGAACCGATTTGGGTGCTAGTCAACAGCTCCAGGCTAAAAAGCACAATCTCATAAGTCCTGACCTGAAAGTGATAGGGAAGAGCAGGTGGCGAAAGGGGCAGCAGGGAAGGGAGGGCTGAGAAAGTGCTAGAGCCTTAATGTTAAGCATGAGGGCGGGGGCTTCAGAGGATGGCGACTGGGGTAATGTCCCTGCATCAGGCTTTCAAGGAGACACATCTCCCTGAATGACACACATGCACACACACACGCACACACACAAATGAACTAATATTAAGAGTGTTCCTGAATGACAGGTGGTTTTCCAGATGTATTTTCACATCCGATCACTTTTTCCTCACTAGTACATTATTTATTGAAAGAATAATATAATTCCAGGTTTGCTTTCAAGAATCTAGGCTCTTCCCCCCACCTACTCACCAACCAAGCTGAGTTTGGAATGAGTTATACAGCACCGCTAATTGTTGGTAATTTTTGAAAGTCTCTTAAGGGCACATAGAGTTTCATTTTATTTTTTCCAAATGGGGGGGGGGGTGTTTCAAATAAATAAGGAAATATATAAAGCATTTGTTCATTACTTAGAAAATGTTTATAATAAATTATTTTAAATCTACTACTGGTTTCATTTTGGTTACTTCAATTAATACTTGATCCATACCTCTGTAAGAAAGATCGGCTTATATATTTTCCTTCAGCACCATCCAGATGTTCCAGAACCATTTAGAGTTTCCTCCCACTTTTCCCAAATGGGCAATGACATGAGTGAAGGGTAATGGTTCTTTATTCTAGGAAAACTAATCTACACGTACTTTGTTTGTTTGTTTGTTTGTTTGTTTGTTTAGAGAGAATGTGAGCCAGGGAAAGAAGGAGAGAAACAGAGAGAGAATCTAAGGCAGGCTCCATGCTCAGGGCAGAGCCCGATGCAGGGCTCGATCCCACAAACCATGAGATCATGACCTGAGTCATGAGTCGGATGCTTAATTGACTGAGCCACCAAGGACCCCCAATCTACACATATTTTTTAAAGTCAAATTTCCTTGTGACATTTATTTTACTTTTTTTTGACTTTAAGTTTTTATTTTAATCTCAGTTAACATATAGTTTAATATTAGTTTCAGGTGTACAATATAGTGATTCAACACTTCCATACATCACCTGTGCCCATCACAGCACGTGCACCCCTGAATCCCCATCACCTCTTTAACCCATCCCTGAACCTCCTTGTGACATTTTTTTAAATGACATTTTCTGGGGCACCTGGGTGGCTCAGTCAGTTTAGCATCAACTTCAGCTCAGGTCATGATCTCCTGGTTTGTGAGTTTGAGCCCTGTGTGGGGCTCTGTGCTGACAGCAGGGAGCCTAGATCCTGCTTCCGATTTTGTGTCTTCCTCTCTCCCTGACCCTCCCCCGCTCACAATCTGTCTTTCTCAAAAATAAACATTTTAGGGGCATCTGGGTGGCTCACTTGGTTAAGTGTCTGACTTCGGCTCAGGTCATGATCTCATGATCCATGGGTTTGAGCCCTGCATCCGGCTCTGTGCTGACAACTCAGGGCCTGGAGCTTGTTTCAGATTCTGGGTCTCCCTCTCTCTCTGCCCCTCCCGCACTCACACTCTGTCTCCCTCTGTCTCAAAAATAAACATTAAAAATAAACATGTTAAAAAATGACATTTTCTAAAGGAAGGTATCCTAAAATGGGTTTATTTTACTTCAGTTGGTTTAGCCTCTATGATCCTCTTTCCTGGAGCCCTTGGCAAACCCTCAATCTCAGGTCATGGAGGAAGAGACAGGAACCTGGGCAGGGTCCTAAGTCCTACTGATTAGGAACAGATCTGGGGATCAGAAAAGGTCCTCTGCCCACGGGCCCTACTGCTTTGGGGCATCCCCACATGTCTGCACGTGCCTTGCCTTTTCCGTGTCTGGGTCTCAGGATCACCACAACCAAAAACATTCCTGTCTCAATCTCAGTGGGCGTCAGCCTATAGGGTCTTCAGCCTATCGAGTAGGTAGGAGCCACCCCTGCTCTCTGGGACGCCACTTAACTCTGCTATCCTATTCTCACCCTGCACACATCAGAAGAATTTTCACATGGGGCGCCTGGGTGGCGCAATCGGTTAAGCGTCCGACTTCAGCCAGGTCACGATCTCGCGGTCCGGGAGTTCGAGCCCCGCGTCAGGCTCTGGGCTGATGGCTCGGAGCCTGGAGCCTGTTTCCGATTCTGTGTCTCCCTGTCTCTCTGCCCCTCCCCCGTTCATGCTCTGTCTCTCTCTGTCCCAAAAATAAATTAAAACGTTGAAAAAAAATTTTTAAAAAAAGAAGAATTTTCACTTGAACTTGGAGATCCCTCGGCCCCTAAGTCCAAACACCCTAATGACCGATCCCTCTTCCATTGTGCGCTGCGCCCTGAAGGCCGGCAGGGGGCGCGCCTACCCGCCGTCTTGGGCCAGCGTGGAACGCATGCGCGTGGCGCCCCTTGCCCTCGACGCTGCGTCCGCACGAGAGCTCAGAGACGCGTTCCCTCTGGGGCGACGGAGGAGGCGACGCCGCGGAGGACGAGAGCCCCGTATCTGCCGTGAGTGATGTCCCTGTGCGGCCGCTGCGGCAAGTTTCTCTGAAAAAGCTCGCTGTTGCCCGCCCCGCGTGTCTCCCTTCCTCTTCCCTTTCTCGTGGAGGCTTTTCCCAGGGCCTGTTTGCCGGGCGGGCCCGTCCATCCGGGGCCTGTGGGGTCGAAATCACAGCATGCTGTGGGCGGGTGCAGGGATTCGGGATTGCCTCGGGGGGTGTGGGGGGGCCCCCGGTGCGGCTCCGGGGAGGGGGAAACCGCGTGGGCCGTGGGGAGAGGACGGAACAAAATGTCGGGGCGTTCAACGGAGGCCGGGGCGCGAGAGGCGCCTGGGGAGGGCGCGTCCGGCCGCGGGCGGGTGGGGCGCCGTGTGGGGGGCTGCGTGAGGCTGTGTTGGGTGCCGTGTGCGGCTGCATGGGGGGCTGCGTGCGATGCTGCACTGGCCTTCGTTCACTTGGGGGGGGGGCGGTTTGTGGTAGAAAGTGAAAGTGTCATAGTTTGAAAAGTACCGAAACGTAGAAAAGGTCGGTGTGTTAAAACGCACGACTGTTATTTTAAATGTCAGTATTTTGTCCACATCCGGGTGAGAATTGATGATAATTGGACTTTCCAGGCTCTCAAGGAAGTTGCCGTGTCTGTATTTTGCAACAACGCCCTTAAAACAGCTTATCCCATATCCAGGGTGAGGTCTTGCCACGACTGAGGTTTTCTTGTGACCCGGCAGCAGTCGTAGATCATTTTAAGTAAAAGTCGGGTCACCGAAACGTCTTTTGTAGGACCTCACTGTGACACGTGGATCTGAAATAAGCCTAGGACCCTGGCGAATTTATACAATATTTACAAAAAGACAAGGAAGGAAAATACGGATTTTGAAAGGAAAGGTTGTCCTCAGAATGAAAATAGGACGCCTATCATCTCTTCAGAATGGTTTGTTCTACTTTATTGCGGAGATATTCTGAGACCTCTGAATTATAAATTTTATTTAAAAAAAAAATCCGTTGAAACGCATTGTGCTTCTACTCCCATCACTTCTAAATTGTGGCTCAGTTATCCCGATAGGTCCTAGTATTTTTAAACATTTTGTAGTATTGACTTACAGTCCTTAAGACTTAGCTAAATAGCCTCAGAGAGCTGCACGTTGGGTTGGTTTTCTCTTCCTTTGTATTAAAATATGCACCCTTGGCATGGAAGGCCTTAAAAAATATGCACTTAGCGAACCGTCAAAATGTTCTGATTTTTGAATATATCAGAGGTGTGAGAATAAACACGTCGCATGCCCGCCCCCCATTTTAATTTCAGAAATGTCCCCAGTGTGCTTCTCAATTTTTGAAAATAAGTTCAAATCAGGCAGCAGGAAACCAGCTGCCAGCTGAGAAAGGTGCTCTAGAAAGGCAATAATGCTGTACTTGCAAAAGTGCCTCTTAACCTGTTTAACCTCATGGGGTGGCGCTCAGTTAGGAAGGTGACAGGAGCGGGTTCCTGAATTAGCTACTTACCACAACAGTTTATGGGTCAGCCGTGCATCCCCGAGCCCAGGGAGTGGGGTGTCCCCCAGGTGCCAAAGACAGCCACGAAAGGTCTGCAGTCTAGCTTTTGAGGTGAAAAGGGGCTTTCCAGGCTCAAAAATAGGGCCTGTTCTGACTAGTAAGGGGACAACAAGGATTCACTCTAGGTTTAGGAATGTAACCAAGGACAAAGAAGTATAGATGAGCCAAGGCTAGAACTCATTTTCTGCCTTCCTCTCAGACTTCTTTTTTTTACTTGATAGAGTAACAATATATTGATTTCAGGTATACAGCATAATTTGGTATTTGTATATATTGCAAAATGATCACAGAGTTACAGATTTTTTCTTTAAAAAAATTTTTTTTAATGTTTATTCATTTTTTGAGAGACAGCATGTGAGCAGGGGAGGGGCAGAGAGAGAAGGAGACACAGAATCTGAAGCAGGCTCCAGGCTCCGAGCTGTCAGCCCAGAGCTGGACGCAGGGCTCTAACTCACAAGCCATGAGATCATGACCTGAGCGGAAGCCGGACGCTTGACCGACTGAGACACCCAGGTGCCCCCAGATTTTTTTCTTATAATGAGGACTTTTAAGATCTGTGCTTAGCAACTTCCAAATGTGTAATACAACATTATTAACTATAGTCACCATGGTGTATATTTCATCCCCATTACTTATTTCCTTTATAACTGGAATTTCATGCCTTTGACAAGCTTCACCCACTTTGCCCACTCCTACCCCCTGCCTCTAGCCACATCCAATCTGTTCTCTGTGTCTATGGGTTTGGTTTTGTTTGTTTGTTTGTTTTGTTGTTTTGTTTTTTAAGATTCCATGTATAAATGAGGTCTGTCTGTCTTTGTCTGACTTACTCCACTTAGTATAATGCTGGTAAGGTTCATCTACATTGTCCCAGATGGCAAGATTTCCTTTTTGTTAGTGGCTGAATAGTATTCCATTGTGTGTATCTATCCTGCATTTTCTTTATCATCCACTCACCCATGGGTAGACACTAAGTTTGCTTCTATGGCTTGGTTATTGTAAATAATGCTGCAGTGAACATGAGGGTGGCATATATCTTTTTGAGTTAGTGTTTTTGTTTCCCTCATGTAAAATACTCAGAAGTAGAATTGCCACATTGAAGCCCTAGAATTATTTTGGTAGGCTAAACCCACTGGTGAATGCTGATTATCTCGCTGTAAACTTCCCTGTAGCGCTTGCCAGAACAGGTCCAAACCCACAATGTAGTGAGGCCTTTCAGTGCCTTTAGAACACTAACAGGGTTTAAGAATCACTCAGTTTTTCATAACTGTATCTAAATTATTTAATTAATTAGAGGGGAAATTTTTTTTCTTAAACTAGTTATTCTTTGGTGATATTTATCTTGATTAACATCCAAGGTAAACAAGGTCTGTCCATGGCATCGTAAATATGATGAAGTTACCAACTATGTCACAGTGAGTCCACAAATAAATATATGTCTATTCCTAAAGTAAGTGAAGTTCTGAGCTTGGGTCTGTGGTGATGGCATACTCAGTAGCCACACAATATCCCAGGTTTTCTATGTACTTAGGTTCTGGTGAGTATTGAAGAAAATTTCCCCCATCAGATCCAATCTCCTTTATTTTGCCACAATTATTAATTATGAATGTGATTGTTTATAATGACAGGGGCCATTTGTAGTACCATGTCTGAGGGTAGGTTAGGTGATGAGGACATGGAATTTCTGTTTATTTATGATTCACAAATCATAGTCAAAGAGACCCTTGCTTAAAATGCTGCGGGTGATTTTTCTGCAGGTAATTTTGGCACTGAAGAAAGGAGCAAATAAATAAATGAATGCAGAGTAAGAAATTAATGAGTAACCCGAAGGAAGCAAAGTCAGGTTCTACTCAAGGCAGCAAAACTACCTAAGGAACTTAGGTAGTAGTTTAAAGAAGGGATCTCTGAAGAAATGGCATTTAATCTCAATTTGAAACCTAGCGAGTATGAAGTGACCATGTACATGTAGCTACCAGAGTAGAAATGAAAGATAACAGTGCTCAGTGTAGAGATGACAGCAGTGCTTAGTTGTGTGGTTCTGAGAAGTGGTGTCAAAGATTAATCCTTGGATATCTGGTGGATTTGTTATTGGACTTGGAAGACTAGAAGACAAGAAATTTTTATTGTGGAAGAGTTGATGGCTTCATTTCAAAATCTGTTTCCTTTTACATGCGTACTGTACATGCAGGTGGGGATTACAGCACAGCAGTGGAGTCTAGGTATGTTTTTAGTTTTCAGTTTAGGAATAACCATGGGAGAAATTGAAGCAAGTGAAAGAGTGTTGTGAGATTTCCAAGACAGTATTGTAAGAGGAGAGAAAGGGGGTAGAATTGAACCTGGAGATATTTCAACACTGTTGTTCAAGAAACACCTTGCAGAGGACTTCTGGAAGGAGTGCGTAGACTGTTTTAAAGGCAGTTAGGAATCTGAATTGTCAAAAAAGCCTAGAAAAAGAAAGTTCCCAAACAGAGGTCATGTGCCAGTACTGCTTTGATTCCAAGTAAAAGGCCGAGAAACACTCACTGGATTTAATCATGGGGGAATAACTGATCTTAACAAGATTGATTAACTTGGAAATCAGAACTAATTTTTGTAATTCAAAGTGAGAGAATGTGAAGAAATTGTTACTAAATATTTACTATTTCTTCAGGTTCATTTTGAAGGGAAAAGGTCGTGTATCAGCAGCTAGATATAAATTGGTTTAGATGTTTTTCTTTGACGAATGGTGAGACTAAATGAGTTTAAGGAGATAGATGGGGAAGTGATGAAGGGGTTACTGGTAAAAGAAATTTGGTTTATAATCAAGAACATAAAATATTTGAGGAAGTAGGAAAGAAGGGGATGCAATTGGAGAAGTTGGATTTAATGAGGAATAGCGATGACTTTTCAGTTTTTACAAGACTGGAAATACTGATGGGTTGGGAATCAGGAAATAATTGTAGGTTTCTTGCCAGTGAGCTGAAATATTTCTTCAAATTATCTGTTTCATTTCTGCAGTAGGAAATGAAACCATTTTTGAAAACTAAGGAAAAAGGTGAGATTTTTTTGTGAGATTAGAAAAGCACAGGTAATATTAACACATTCATGAAGCATGGCAGAGCAATTGTTAAGCCAAAGTCAGGTGCTAGATATTTAGAAAAAGCTTTTGGCAGATTTGTGACACTGTATTTAGACCAGCTCAGTACCTCATTCTGATCTGTGACAGATGCAGCCATGAGACTATGAGATATTGAAGTCGTCTGCAATTGGAGTTTTGAGTAGTAGATGTTGGAAAGAACTAAAGGGCATTTGAATTGTTGGTCTTGGTGTGTGTATGTTGGAATGAGTAAGTGTATGTTCCTCTGACCAATACAAATTAGAGGTGGAGGCTAATTTTGGAAATTAGGGTCACTAAGATGGAGGTTCCCATGTAGTAGGACATCCTGGGCATGGGGAGAAATTATGTGAACAAGTTGAAAGGAGGAGGTTTTGAGAGAAGAGTTTCTCTGGTCATTGATCTGACCGGTGACATATGTAGGTAAAACTGGTCCCGGTGTCCTTCAAGATGAAATTCTTTAGTTATTTCACATTCATATATAGAGTTAATTTTAAATTCTAGCTGTCAATTTGTATCCATGTAGTTTTGTCCTATAAATAAATTTTTTTGAATCTAGTGCATATAACTCATTAAGTATATAAGTAATCTGTAAAGGCAGAGTTATTGTTGAGTATTAAGTTCAATGTATGTAAGCAGATATATGTAAATTCCACTCACAGAGTCTCTTTTTTTTCAGTATATGAAATTTATTGTCAAATTGGTTTCCATACAATACCCAGTGCTCATCCCAAAAGGTGCCCTCCTCAATGCCCATCACCCATCCTCCCCTCCCTCCCACCCCCCATCAACCCTCAGTTTGTTCTCAGTTTTTAAGAGTCTCTTATGCTTTGGCACAGAGTCTCAATTAATACAGGTAGATGTTTTCTCTTTCCAGGTCCTCACGGTCAGTGGGTTTTAATCATATCCTTTGCTGGACGTGTTGTGAATGTGGATGCAGTATATTTAGTTATAAACATTGTTTTAGGTAGCACTTTAGATATGACAAATTCTTTTATATATTAAATCATGAAATGCAGACATAATCTTGTTGATAAAAATAACTAGAACTCCAGGCCCCAAGAAGTCAATAAGATACCTCTAAAACTAAACCCCTCAGTCTATATTTTATGAGCCTATCTGGTCTGTGGGGATTGTGCAGCAATCCGTAGCGTGTAGTATTGTGACATATATACTCCTGCTTCTTTCCTGTGCAAGGGGTTGTATGTGCTAGACTTGCATGATAGCAGAGTCACTGAACACTTGAACAAGGGTTGGGTCATTGAAGTGTTCCAGCCAAACTTTAAAGAGATTCCATGGTTGCTTCGCCACATGTCCAAGGCCGTGAGTGATACAGGTGGGTTGAGGCACTAACACTGCCTGAAACCCACATGTGGAGGAGCCAAGGTGACTGAGGGAGAGTATGGGGCCCTCGTGAGCTGAGATGGGTGTTAGAAAACAATGTTAGTGGACCTCACCAAGAATGATAAAATATGAAATTCCAAAATGGTGTCCTTAGTTCTGGATATAAGAACCTCCATGTGACAGGAGTCAGAATCTCCTAGGATTTTGGTACCAGAGATGTAATTAAGACCTCTGAGTATCAAGTCTAATTAAACTAGAAACCCCTATGCTTTTGCTATCTCTATAACGGGGATATTAATAGTTTCTTTATTGTTGACTTTATTATTGACTTCTTATTGTTGATTCTTGGAGAGGAGAGCCCCCTTCCCCGTTTGTCCTTGTTTACTCTGCAGGTACCTGTGAGTTGAACCGGGTTGGGGGAGGGGGAAGTCGTTACCGTGTGAAGATTTGCATTTGCAAGATGGGCATACCTAGGAGTATTGGAAAAGGCAAGTCTCGTGGGTGCTTTCTCTTTCCTCAGCTTTGTCTGCTTAGTTACTGGACTGTCCCTTGGTGAGAATACGCAGGAAGAGAGGAGCGACTGAGTTCTAGACCATGCAACCACAGGTGAGTAGGACTTGTTCTTCCTTCTCATGGACACCTGTTTTTCCAGGGGATGAGCAGATTTCTCTCCGTGGCTTGGATCTTCTGTGTGCCCCCACCCCATGTCAGTCACACTTCAGGACTCAGAGAGGCTCGTGGCAGGTCCGGGTTTGATCAAGAAATAATCCCCTACCCAGTATTGCACTACTGTATTCCATTCGCCATCCCCTTAAGTATGTCCTTGCAGAAAAGTTGTTTCTTCTCATCCATCACATGGCCTCAGTTGAGAAGTGACTCACTCATTAAGTGTGTTAGTGTCTGCAGTGGGCTTAGGCATGTGGTAATACAGGTGATAGAAATGAGAATGAGCAGAAGTTTACAGGCCTGTAGAGAGGCAGGTGTTTCTTCAGGGGAGTTCATCCATCCAGGGTTTCAGATACTGCGGAGCAGGGCTCTGCAGCATTGACACTGGGGGTAGGAGGCAAGAGAGCTATGAGCAATCATTTATTTATTTTCCCCAATTTTAAACTTACTAACGTTTTTCTAGATTCTGCTTGAGCATTTTAATAACTTAAGCATAGAAAAATTTTCCTTACCACTTTTTTTCCAAACAAACCAATTTCCCTCTTTGTAATTAAACTTTGTTCAAATTTGAAAACAAATTTCTGGCGAAAATTTTCCTAATTTGGGTTGTGCATTGAGAGGGATTATGATAGAACTAAACCTAGGGTCCTGTAGCAAATTTTGCAGGACTAGAAAGATCAGGTTCAATTGAGAGGCTTCCCTTACCCATTAGCATTTAGACAGGATGATGTTACAGGAGGGATCGTGATAACCAAGGCTCAGAGGTCCCAGAGAAGATTGAAGTGCACAGCCTTACCACAGGAGGGTCAGGATAGGACATTCCTTATGTACAGCAGTCTTAGGTCCCTTGGGGTTTTGCTTATGAACTGTCTGTCTTATGCCTTCTCAGGAGCATGTGGGTTGCGTAGGGATGAGAGAGGCCACACTTGCTTGTCCAAATTCTGTTAGAAGCCCCATTCAGTCCTGCAGAAAGTTGGGCACTATTGTGTCCAGGTTATTTCCACTGCACCTCATGAGACACTCATTTGTAATGAAGTTATGTTTACAAAGTGTGAGTGTGTGTGAAAGACACATGACGAGGCAGCATAGAGAAACATGTGACTAGAACCCCAGGCAGATTTTGACGTTTCTGTGTATACAGCCACTCATCTCCGGCACCGTCATGTCCAGCATACTCCCCTGATAGGGGAGGCCCTGGCTGCACCAAAATATCTCTGATGTTTTAGGAATCTGTGACCTTCAAGGATATAGCTGTAGACTTCACCCAGGAAGAGTGGGCCCTGCTGGACGCATCCCAGAGGAAGCTGTACAGAGATGTGATGCTGGAGAACATCGGTCATCTGGTGTCTGTGGGTGAGTCTGTCAACACTGATAAATTTATTCAGCAAGTATCCAGCTTTCACTTAATCCCTCCGCTCTCAGCCCTCATTCAGATTCTTTCATGGTTCTTAACACTATTTGAACGTAATTTGTTTTTTCTTATACTTACCTACACCTATTTTGTCACCCCAAAAGAATATAGTTTTCCTGACCCCTCTTTTGTGCCTTTCTTGCTTCTAGGTCTGTAATGCCCAGGACTCTGCTGGGAATTCAATGAATGTTTTAAGTGAATGAAAGCACTAAATATTACTAAATAACTGTTTTCTATATGGTCAACTGGTAGTTAAAAATCCATTTGTGGAAATTATACCTATTACTTATTTTTTTAATGTTTATTTTTGAGAGAAAGAGCAAGCAGGGGAGGGGCAGAGAGAAGAGGGCACAGAGGAGCCAAAGTGGGCTCTGAGCTGTCAGCATAGATCCCTATGTGGGGCTTGAACTCACAAACCATAAGATCATGACCTGAGTTAAGTCAGACGCTTAACCAACTGAGCCACTCAGGTGCCCGATGTTTTATTAGCCTTTTACCTATTTTCAGAGAGAAATTAAGTTGTTCTGGTGAAGCTTCTGTGTACTTGTTTTATTTATTTTTAATTTATTTATTTAAATTCAAGTTAATTAACATACAGTGTAATACTGGTTTCAGGAGTAGAACCCAGTTTTTCATCACTTACATATAACAGTGCTCATCCCAGCAAGTGCCCTCCTCAATGCCCATTACCCATTGAGTCTACCACCACCCCCCCACTCTCCTCCAGCAACTCTGTTTGTTTCCTGTATTTAAGAGTCTCTTATAGTTTGCCTCCTTCTCTGTTTTTATCTTATTTTTCAAAATTAATTTAACTCTACTGTGGGAACTTGTAATTTCTCCTTTGTTGAAAAACACTAAAGATTCTTCACTCTGTCTTTGATCTTGGTCCTGCAAATCAGCAACAAGAAAATTTCCCTGTGTTGGCATGGTGTCACGATGTTCTTCTTGCTACGGTGAAGGACCTTAGTATTTTCAGTGTTCAAGGTGCTCTTCCCTGGGCTCTCCTTTGTTGTTCACCTTGTTCTTCCTTGGTATCCTGTCCTGAAATTAAAGATCATTCATGTTTCTCTGTACAGGATCTAAAATCGGTATGTCTTTTACTCCCCACAAACAGGGTATCGAGTTTGCAAATCAGATGTGATTTCCCAGTTGCAGCAAGGAGTGGAGCTGTGGAGGGAAGGGAGAGGATTTCCCCAAGGCGTGATTCCAGGTGAGCTCCAGGCTTGTGTGTGCCCAGCACTGGGAAGATCCTGATACAGGGAGAGCAGGACAGGGAAATGTCAACAGCAGACATCTTATGTCCTGAAAACACTTGATAGTTTTCACTTACCTGAAATGCCTTTCAACTCACTGATATATTCCTTCTTTTCACATTTTTCCCTTGTGGAAGAGTCAGTATTTGAAACATACACAGGCCTTGCATGTTTTCAACAGTTTTCTTCCTCTAAGGCACACTAGCAGTTCATTTTATTTACATTATTTTAGACAGAAAAAGTAGCCTTATGAGGCAAGAAGATGTCTGCCGAAAGGACCCATCTAAGTGCATGTCAGTGGTAAGTTTCAAGGGGGTGAACCCACCCTGAACATTAATGATATGGGACTGACAGATTTTAGAGTGCAGCACACAACTGTGATTTGAGTAAATGCTGCCCAGCAGAGAGCTTTGGGTGGTTTGAAATTAGGGAAAAAATTAAGGTATTGCTCAAAGACACCACATGAGTTCTTCTAAAAGGACAAACATAAACATGGCTCATGCATCTAGTCTTTGAAACTAATGAAATCTTTCAAATAAATCTGACATCTCTGCAGTTGAGATGTTATGAAAAAGGAAATCTCTTTGTATTGCAGAAAATAAGAGGCATTGCATGTATAACTAACACAGGGAAGATTTTAACGGGAGATTTTCACTGCATGGTCAAAGTAGGAGTCGTGTGTAGAGAAAAGAATTAACGAGTGTATGTGAGCAATTCTTTAACGGCCTCTCATCTTCGAACAGCGGAGATTTCACACTAAAAAGGATACCTATGAATGTGATGAATGTGGGGAAGTTTTCCCTTACAGATCCATGGTGACTCAGTATGTGCTAAATCACATGGTGGTGTGTGGGGAGGGGGAGCCCTATAAACGTAAGGAATGTGGGAAGGAATTCTACCGGAGGACTCCGCTTTCTATGCACAAAAGGACACACACTGGAGACAAACGCTGCAAGTGTAATGAATGTGGGGAATGCTTCAGCCAGAAGGCTAAGTTTGACTCACACCAAAGAAATCCACACAGGAAAGAAACCTTATACATGTAAAGAATGTGGGAAAGGGTTCCGTTGGATCACTTCACTTTATATACATCAGAGAACCCACAGAGGAGAGAAACCCGATAAATACAACAAATATAGGAAACACTCCAGCCAGAATGCTAACTTCTATTCACACAAAATAAGTCACAGGGGAGAGAAAACCCACATCTGTGATAAATGTGGAAAAAGTTTCTATCATCCTTCCTCCTTCAGTCAACATAAAAGAAGTCAAACTGAAGAGAAATAATAGGAATTTTTTCGTCAAAATTGTCACCTTAAACAGCATGAGTAATTTTACACCAGAGAGGAGCCCTGTGTATGAAATGAATGTGGCCAAAGTCTAGGTAAACGTCTTACCCTTTAGTTAAAATAATCCCATAGAATGGAAAAGCCTTCATCAGTCTCTGACCTCAGTTCGCATGAAAGAACCCGTATGATAAATGTGAGGCAGGACTGCCTTTGTACTCCACTCTAACCACCCCAGAGAGCTCACAGAGGGAGAACTGTATGCACACAGTCACTGTGCCTTCACAACGTGCCATCACGCGCAATCTGTTCTTTAAGCGCCGTGAGCAAATGCTACGGCAGAGACTACAAAAAAACTCTGCCTAGAGAAACCTATAACCCACACTTCATCAGAGTATTCAGACCTTTGCCAGATGGCCTATTACAAACAATGTAAGATGAAAATAGAGATTTGTGTTGTGATCCAGGAATGTTTAATGAAGAATTTGTAACAATAAAAATTAAATCCTTTCAATAGATCAGTACTTGAAATTAGTAAAAATTGTTCCTCAGAAGGCTAATATGTTGTTCACTTTATATTTTTATGCAGCTTTGACCATAAATGAGTCAATCATAAAATAACCTAAATACGCTGAAAGATCATAATAAAAAATAATGTGATTTACATGTATCAGTGTTGAGGGGCATTCACTTTCGAATGTCCCCTCTCTATAAAGAGAACTTTCCTTTTATTCTTCTTTTCTAATCTTATACTCTAATAAACTTTTGCCTGCTGCTCAAAAATAAATCCAGGTTTAAAAATACATGTACATGGTAAAAATTAATACACACTTGCAAGAATAAACATTTGGTTTGTGAATAAAGTCCAGTGTTAAAACAGTACTCCTCTTTTTAAAATGTCCAACCTGTCCACATTTTCCTACTTGCACAGCCACAGTCATTCTTACCTCGAACACGACAGAGGAGGAGAGAGTGGGGATGTGAGGCCAGGAGACCAGGGCCCGGTTGGGGTAGGATAAACATGGGCAGAGGGAGAAGTGAGTACAAGCGGGTGAGGAGGCAGCTATAGGTGCATGGCTGGCATCTGAGATGCCAGGTGATGTTGGAGCAGGGTAGATTGAAGGGAGCATTTGGTGGCCTTAGGTGTTGACGAAAGCAGAAAAGAGGGAAAGGCGTAAAAGCCAAGTTACTGAATGAGGATGCACAAGAGGGAATCTCCAGGTAGACTCAAGGTCATAGGCCAAGCCACTGGAAGTGACCAGAGCAGTGCTTTGGGACAGGTATTGGTGATCCACGGTGTGCACAGGTCTCAGAAAGAGAGTCCAGGTAGGGAGGGTTAATGTAGGTTAAAGGATAGGATGGAGGAGTATGGGGTACACTGAGGGGAAATAGGGGTCCAGCTCTGAGGTGAGGGATTGGGACCATGGTAGATGGTCTGGGTGGAATCGAAGTCTTTTTCTTCTCTCCCAGCACTTTCTGCTAACCCCCCAAGCAGTTATTCCTTACACATTACAGCCTCAGACTCTCTGGGTTGGAAGAGGATCAACAGTAATTTTGAGGCAGTATTCAAAGTCTTGCCCCCAAGATTATACCCGCTAGTGTTCCCACCTGTATAATTTCTTTCCTTTGCTTCTGTTCTGGACCTTTGAATGTGATAGAATATCATTCTCCTCATGTGGCAGTGGGGAAGGGGTTTTGCAGATGTGGTTAAGGTCTCGAATTGGTTGTCTATAAGGTGATCCCAAGGACGTTTTTCCTGAATAAGCATAACCTAATCAGGTGAGCCTTTTTGAACAAGATCTGCGGGTCAGAAACAGCGTGTTAGAGAGACGTGAAGCCAGAGACAGTCTACTGCTGGTCTTGAAAAAGTGAAGGGAGGATAATTAATAAAAGTAAAATATAGAGAGTGGAGAGGAGTATCGAGGAAGTGGGAGGAGGAGGAAGACACTTCTGAGAACACTTCTGTTTGGAAGCTTGGTTTGGGAACGTTTGCTGTACCAGCAAGGAAGTTAAGTGAAAAGGATGAGTGGGGAGAAATTGGAAAACAAACGAGCCTAACTTTTTATCAAATAACTACCATAATCACAGAAAATAAATTTAAAAAAATACCCAAATTCAAGTAATTTTTGAGCACAGTGTTTTTATACACTCAAGTGAAATACAACAATACTTGCAAATTATTCTTAATGCCTACTTGATTTGGTTATTTTTTTCAGTGGTGTGAGTGTAGCAGTTTTTAAAGTTTTTATTTTTAATGTATGACTGAGTATGTGATTAAATATATTTAGGTGTTTTTCAGCCAAAAGTTTACCTGGTAATAGAAAATGGAGATACAGATACTTGAGAAAGGAGAAGATAAGTTTCAGGGCATTTGGATTGGAATTAGACTTAATTAGCATGAATTGACAATCTGTGTTCTTGTGCATGTGTGCAGACATGTGTCCTGTGCCCTGAAAGGGCCTAGAAGTAGGGAGGGACACGTCAGTTGCAATGACAAATATCACTCAATTACTGGTTTCTAAATTTCCTTCTCACTAATTGGAGCTAGGCTTTCTTGGAGAAGGGGTTGATTGAGGTGGGCAAATGCAAGATTGGTATTGAGTAGAGAAAGTACAGATGAGTCTAAGGTATCTTTTGCTGGAAAGTAAGGAGGTACAAAAGGAGAGTGGACAGGTGAAAAGGAAATAGGGGGCAGATTGAAGGGGCTCCTATGGCCACATTTGGGACAACCATATCATCAAAATAAAAAATAAAAATAATGGATTTTTTTAGCACATTGAAAGATTAACATAGTCATACACATATACATACGTGTCTTCATACGTGGCAGGAGGTGAAACATCACAGTAGAATACTGGCTAAAAAATGCAGAGGGGGGGTGCCTGGGTGGCGCAGTCGGTTAAGCGTCCGACTTCAGCCAGGTCACGATCTCACGGTCCGTGAGTTCGAGCCCCGCGTCAGGCTCTGGGCTGATGGCTCGGAGCCTGGAGCCTGTTTCCGATTCTGTGTCTCCCTCTCTCTCTGCCCCTCCCCCGTTCATGCTCTGTCTCTGTCTGTCCCATAAATAAATAAAAACGTTGAAAAAAAATTTTAAAAAAAAATGCAGAGGGAATGGTAGGAAAAACACCACTTGAAACTACCTTAGTGAAAAAGGTTAATGTTAGGTAAACACTTTAAGCATGTAACTGAAACATCGATGAAAAATAATTGACATCATAATGAAAAACATTGACATCATGTGGTTCCTGGTGTAAATCACTGAGAAAGACTAAACGTCACTTGTGGAGTGTTCCTAAAAAATGAAAACAAAAAGAATAATACCACATAAACTAAATCCCACCAGTAGAACACAGAAAAAAACACCGTTTGGGGGAATTCTGGTGAACAAGTGGTGCATACTCTACACAAATGAGTTTCACAGAAGACAAAGCTGAGGAAAGTAGCAAGCGAAGACAGCTAAAAGCAATGCATGAGCCAGAACTGAATCCTAGAGAGCGGAAAATTAATAACATTTATGTTAGTACCAAAAGAATGGAATGCTTAAAATACATTTAACACAGGTAGATCTGTACTCAAAATATTTTGAAAGAAATGAAATAGACCATAAAAAAAGGAAATATTTAAATGGCCTAAATGAAAGTGATTATGGGTTGGAAGATTTAATATCAGATGGCAGCACACCCAGACCTACAGATTCAGTGTAATCTTTATCACAGTTGCAGCTGACCATGAAATGCACGTGGAGATCCAAGGACACAGAAAAAGCAGCTTTGAAAGAAAAAAAAATTAGAGTGTTCACATGTCCCACTTTCACATCTTACCAGAAAGAGACATTAATCAAGACTCTAGTGCTGGAGTATTGAATAGACTTCTAGATTAATGGGCTAGAATTGAGAGTTCAGAAGTAAATCCTCACATTTATAGTCAATTTATTTTTGATAGGGGTTCCAACAATATAGTTATTTTAATAAACGGTCCTGGAGTAACTGGACATCCACATACAAAGAAAAGAAATTGTACTCCTACCTAATATGCAAAAAAAAAAAAAGCCCTCAAATTGGTAAAATAGCTAAATATAAGAGCTAACATCACAAAACTCTTAGAAGAAAACAAAGACATAAAAATTTGTGTTCTTGGGAGCACGTGGCGGGCTCAGAAGAGCATGTGACTTGATCTCGAGGTCATGAGTTTGAGCCCCACAATGGGTGTAGAGATGACTTAAAAAAAATAAACTTAAAAATACATATATTTGTGTTCTCGGATTAGTCAGTATCATAAGCATGTGCAACCAAATAAAACTGATAAATTGGACTTCATCAAAATGAAAATGTGCTTCAAAGGACGCTAATAAAGTTGAAAGACATCCCACACAAGGGGAGAAAATTAGTTGCAAATCAGAGATCTGAAGAGAGAGTAGTATCCAGAATGCATAAAGAATTTATACAACTCAAAAATTGTCTAGAAATCAAATTTAAAAATGGGCAAAAAACTTGAATAGATCTTTTTCAAGGAAGATATAAAAGTAACCAGTAGGAATAACAAGATCCTCAAAGTCAATGGTCATTAGGGAAATGCAAATCAAAACTGTAAAGGGATAGCACCGCACTGCCACTAGGATGGTTCATGCAAAGACGGTGGGAAGTGAGAGGATATGGAACATTGAACTCTCATCCTTTCCAAATGGGAATGTCACATGGTGCAGCTGATTTGGAATGCAACCTGGCTGTCCTTCAAGAAGATAGAGTTACCATATACTCAGCATTTCAGCTTCTGCTGACCTATCCATAAATGAGAACATAGGTTCATGCAAAAATGTACGTGTGAGTATTCTTAGCAGTTTTCATAATAGCTGAAAAGTGGAAACAACCTAAATGCCCAAAGTTGAATGAAAAAGCAAAATGTGCCATACTTGAACAGTGGAATGTTACTCAGCTATTTGAGAAAGGATGAAATGCTAAATACATGCTCTTGAACTGATGAACCTTGAAAGCTTTCTATTAAGTGAAAGAGGACAGACACGAAAGATACTTCTCATGTAAATCTGTTTATATGAAATACCCAGAGGAGGCAGGTCCACGGAAACAAAGTGGAGTAGTGGTTGCCAGTGACAGGGAGGAGGGGGGATGGAGAGTGTCTGCTAATGAGGATGGGGATTCTTGGCAGATGATAAAAATGTTTTGTAATTAGTGGTGATGGCTTCACAGCTTAGTGAATATGCTAAAAGAAAGTCACAGTTTAAAGGGTGAATTTTACGGAACGTGAATTGTATCCCAGTTGAAAAGGATGACACCAGCTACAGAACCCGAATCCTGGGTGACCTGTGACCTGGGAGACGAGAGAGCTCAGCAGGACACAGAGCGTCCCGGTGGCTGCAGACAAAGCAGTGGGCACTGAGGAACTTCAGGGCAGCAGGCTTGGCCCCTGTGCACCCGGCCTTGCCCTCCTCATCTGGGAGTTTGCTCCAGCGCTCCCGGAAGAGTTCCTTCTCTCCTTGAAGTCGTTGCATCCAACTTTCCTCTGGGGCTCCTCCTCAGGAATGAGAGGGGTGAGTAAAACAGGAGCAACCCTGAACTCCTTTCGCTGGCCTGTTTCCTTTAGGTGTTGGCCAGAGGGGGACTCAGCACCAGAGAGCAAGGTCGTAATGCCAGGATGTGTGGGATTTGGCGGGAAGATGCTTAAGAGACTGGCATCTTTTGTGTGCATGGCTACCAAATGTAGAGGCAGTCATGACACACCTTTCGGCTGTTCTCTCGTGGAAGGTACACCTTGAATTCTGCAGAGATGTGATGCGGGTGCAAGCGGAGCCTGTGGAACAGCCTGATAGAAATTTGACTCACTGACCCATCTGTCACCTCAGCCAAGAGCATCTGCCTCGCGGTTCCCATTCTTGACTCTGTGAGAATCCCATCCCAGACTCCACAGCTGCAGATGGGGTTGCCGCACACTTGAGGTCAGGCAGGAAACCAAACAGAGGACCATGGGTGGGGAGTGAAGACCCACGGGCAGGGGCCACAGCCTCGCAAGAGCTCAGTTTCTTCCGGGTCTCCTGATACCGTGATACCCCTTCATCTGCCTCACTGAGTAGTGCCTTGATGGATGGGGACCTGTGGCACACACACGGCCATGAACACCTTTTCTTTGCTCCTGTCGCTCCAGGGCTCCAACTAATGATGGCAAATTCTCCATTCCACGTTTTTGCGCCGCTGCTCACGCACACGTCCACAACCAGCAGCTTATCGTGGCCCCACGACGGCTGGCAGTCTTTGTGCCAGTCCTCATGGGGGGCATTCAGCTCAGCTTACTGACCGTGCATTGTGATAGTGCGTTTAAACATTGAGAACACAGATCCGGGTTTGTAAAATAAAGTGTGTATGCCTTTACGCACATGCAGATGTTCATACTTTATACACATCTGTCAGTGACCTCCAGCTAAAGACTGTCCGAAACGTGCCTGAGATTGAACAAAAATTGGATTCGTTACTCCTTTCATTTAGAGACAAGTTTCAAAATGGAACTTTGGAAATTCTCAATAAGAAGGTCTTAGAAGGAGCTGATTTTCACTTGTGTTAGTTGATTTCAGGGGGCAGTTAAAAGTTAGAAGAAGATCTAGATATTTTCTGTCAGAAAGCAGGGATAATTGTTTAACTGGTGTCTTATGAAACCTTCTCTCTCTGGAGGTATGAATAGAATAAGACTACAGCTGTATCTTGTAAAGAAGCAGCGATCACTTACATAGGCTGAGAGAGGGAAGGAGTTGGTATTTTGTGGCTTGGATGATGTCTCTAGTTTGTGTCTGGACATGACAGCTGGGTGGAATTGTCTTCCTCTTGATCTGTCATCAAGGTTTGTCACATAACGGCCTGAAATGATGTTGCTGTTCTGCGCAATTGGTTATGTTGACCAGGAGCACACCACGACCTGGCTGAGGGTCCAGACCAGTCTGGGGATGGCATGGTTTGCTTCCTGCTCATACAATTTAGAGAGAAGCAGGGGCAGAGGTGAGCTGGAACATTCAGGCTATTTGTTCTGGACTCTAGGTCTCTGGTAAAAACAGAAGTGGAATAAAACCTGACAGAAGATATTGGAGCCATGTAGCTTGACTGAAGGGTAGGGGAGCTGGCCTTGGGGTAACAGTGACCTTCAGCAAAGGGATGAGCCAGTGTCCAGGCAGCCAGTGAGCCGTGGTCTGTTCTCCTTAGGGATGATCCCTCCCTGGTGGCCCTCACCTTCCCTTGTGTCAAGAACACATGTTTGAGAGGTGCCTGGGGGCTCAGCCTGTTAAACGTCCGACTGCGGCTCAGGTCATCATCTCCTGGTTTGTTAGTTCTAGCCCTGCGTCCGGCTCTGTGCTGACAGCTCAGAGCCTGGAGCCTGCTTCGGGTTCTGTGTGTCCTTCTTTCTCTGCCCCTCCCCAACTCGTGCTCTCTCTTTCTCTCAAAAATAAATAAAAACATTAAAAATTGTTTTAAAAAAGAGCACATGTTTGCTCCTGCCTTCCAGCTCTGCTCTGCCAGCTCTGTGCACCAGCTCAGTCCCGAACAACTGCCTGAAATGCCGGTGCTGTGGGATTTAAGGCTGGTGTTGCGACTTTGTCACTGCCAGATGCCAGCTTGGAGAGGGTGGGAAGTAGAAAGGCTGAGCAGTGAGCCACACTCAGTGTGTCACAGTGCCCCTCCCCCCATGTCACATTTGAGAATATTCCAAATAGTAAGTGAATTGATAAAGATTTCTTCCATGAAAATCATTTTGTACAGAACATTCATGACCGTGAAAAGTAGCCAAAATAAAAACTAAAAACCTTGGCTGAAAATTGATGGGTAAACTGTACATGATGTAACAGAATGGAAGGACACTGCACGTCGGCCCTGACTGGAGAGGGCAGAGGAGCCGGTGTGCTCGTGGGCATGTTCACATCACGTACCTGGGATGCTAGGTTGACTTGGGAGTCACTCTCCTCTGAGCTTGCTGGGCTGAGTCTCCTACAGAAAAGTCTCTAGGATTTACATTTATCTCCACGGAACTAGTTTTTCTCCTGCTTTTTGGGGCTCAGTGGCAATTTTCTTCTCTAAGTAGACAGACCTCCTTTCTATTTCCCGGACTCCTCTGGCTTTTTAATTTGATACAGGAGAATAACAAGGGGAAGATATGAGTAAGTACTAAATCCTGTTGAATGATCACTCTAGCATAATACAGGAACACAATGGTATTTTGTTATTGCCACTATTGTATAGGAATTACCATATTTTAAAAACATATTAAAACTTGATGTTGGAAATCTATTACATCTTGGTTTTTAGAGAACTAGGGTAATGTAAAAATATAGATGAGTCTCTTATGCGTGATGTATATTGCTGGTTCATATGAAATATGGAGATTCTTGGGGCGCCTGGGTGGCGCAGTTGGTTAAGTGTCCGACTTCAGCCAGGTCACGATCTCGCGGTCTGTGAGTTCGAGCCCCGCGTCGGGCTCTGGGCTGATGGCTCGGAGCCTGGAGCCTGTTTCCGATTCTGTGTCTCCCTCTCTCTCTGCCCCTCCCCCGTTCATGCTGTGTCTCTCTCTGTCCCAAAAATAAATAAAAAAACGTTGAAAAAAGAAAAAAAAAATTAAAAAAAAAAAAAAAGAAATATGGAGATTCTTATGTTCCAGTCATGCAGAGAGTGAAATAATTCTGTTTTAAGCTCTATCTTAGGGTCTGTCATCTGGCCACATTTCATGCTGGGCTCACTCACACACTACAGAACTGTGAATGTTCAGAGGAAACTTTTCTAAAACAATTAAAATGGCATAATTGTATAAATTACATTGAGATGCAAGCAATTATTATGAAATTTGAAATTAGTATAAACACAGCAAATATTTTATGGCATAGGCTGAATGTTTTCGATTAAAATAGTTTAGTGGGTAGTTACTTGAATATTCAAATAAACTGCTCTTCAGCAGAAAATGATATATTTACAGTATGCCATAGTGCAAACCACTTAACACTTCATGTGAGAACATGAATCAATATTAGGAATTCTTCATTAATGTAAAGTGAATAATAATGATTTTATTATGTGGAAAATGAAAGGACATTAAAATATAACTTCCTGGTATTCCTTTTTTTTTTTTTTTTTTTTTTTGCAAATACACAATTTTTAAAAATTTGATCAGCACAGAGGATTTTTAGGGCAGTGAAAATATTCTGAATGATGTTGTTGTATGATGGATCTATGTCATTATACACTTGTCCAAACCCATAGAATGTACAACCAAGAGTGACCGTGAGGTAAACTGTGGACTCTGGGTGATGATGTGTCAGTGTAGGGCTATCCTTGGTAAAAAACAAAAGACGTACCCCTCTGGCAAATGGGGTTGGTAAGGGGGGGGGGGGGGGGGGGGGGCGGGTGCTGTGCATGTATAGAGTCAGGCAATAGATGAAAAATATCTGTACCTTTCTCTCAGTTTTGTGGTAAACCTAAAACTTCTCTAAACAAATACTTAAAAAAAAATCATTAACTGGAAAATGCCAACACTTTAAACATTGTTTTCTTTGTTGGCCAAACAATACCTCACACAACTTCTATATAAATATTTCTGGGAAACTTAGAAAACATTCCGTTAAAATTTTATTGACATTAAGTATTATATCAGACTAATAAGTTAGTAATGTAGAATATATTAGTAGTACTTCATAATTTGGTATTAATAAGGTATAATTACTTTCAGGAATTACTGCATAATTCAGTATTAGTAGTCTAAGCACAGATTATATAAATAATGTTATTGATATTGATACTTATATCCTTAGACTATTTCATTATAATTTAAACTTAATGTTCTCATTAATTTATCATTAATGTTGCAGTTACTATTTAAAGTAGCTTTTCCATTTTAATATTAGATGTTGTATCACAGTTACTTCTATCAAAGTCTTCTCATTGGTTTCTCTTTTGAATTTCAGACATGATTGCGGTCAGCCTATCATTGAATCCCGCTGTTCTGAAATCTAAGGGTTCTCACTGCCTGGGTGCTGCAGGAAGAAATGTAACTTTTTCACCTCAGTCATAATTTGATAATTTGATTTCTAATGTTTTAATTAAAATAATTTTTAAAATGTGAAAATCCCTCAATTTTCGCTAAATGCAGTGAAAATCTCTTCACTAAATGCAGTGCAGATTGGTACAGATCAACTACAGTTCTTTTCGTTTAATCCAGAGTTTTCGGAACTCTTCCGTCTGTATGTGGTCATGAGTCAACAGTTGGTGACCTTTCTCTGGGCTGCAGTTTTCCCCAAAGGAGAGCTGCGCAGTTTGGCTTTAGGAACTAAAAAACTGAGTCAGAGCTACCTTTGCATTTTAAATGTAGTGATATTAATCAGTTCAGCACAGTGATCACCCAGAGATTGCTTTCCTCCGCGGAAAAGACTAGAAACTTGGTGATCGTTCTCCTTGCCGTAGTTCAGGCTGATGTACTCAGAGAACTAGGACTGGGCTGGGTATGGTGACAGGGAGGGTCAGTGAGCAGTGGGTAAGGGAAACTCATGTCCTCAAATGGCTTTCTCTTGGAGCTGGGAACTCCAGAACCAGTTCTGGAGATGGTTCCACATTCAACATCTGTGCTTCAGAGTCTCCAGGTCTTACACTTGTCCTGCAGAGGAAGTCCTCAAAGGATTTGAGCACCTGTTTTCTTATTTGGGAGGTTTGGTCCGTGTGCAACTATAGTGTCACGAGACACCAGTGGGGTAAAGAAACTTGGTTCCCGTGGGTCATCTGAGGACCCGGAGCGAGGTGACAGGGATGGTCACAGATGCACAGTAATGAGCATACAAGAGTGCAGATAATCTGTTCAGTTAATATTCCTAACCTGTGACAGATGAGCTCGTGTCTTCAAGGGTGTCCCACCGCCTGTTCCCCTAAGGCCTTAGCTACAGTGCTGAGGGAAGAGGGTCTGACCTCTGGGAGAGGAGACAGGCACCTCTCAGGCAGTCGGGGCTCCCAAGGTGGCCACGGCTCTGAAGCTGGCCGGTCGGCTTGGACCTTTTCTTGGTAAACTAAGCACATTTTACAGAGATGTTTAAAGCGGCGACAGCTCCAAGGGTGGTTTTCCTTTCCTGTGGACAGTCCCCCAGTAACACGCACTGAAACCGAGACACAAGTTCATCGTGATGGGCCCTGAAAATTTCAGCTGCCTCTGAAAATCATTGTAACATTATAGATGGCAAGATTGGGGAACTGTTTTCTTCGAAATTGTGTTTTCCTTTTGGAGATGAGAAGACTAGATTTAACTTCTTACATGACCATGCCCATCTCTGAGTGTGAGAAAAAATAACTCTAGAAAGGAAAACCTGAGGGGTGACATCTGCAAGGTGGTGGGGTAGGAGGGCCCAATGCTCATCTCTCCCACAAAAACCATAAACAACTACAAACTGGCAAAAATAGCTCTGGGAAAGCTTTGGATTATGACAGAGCAGTAGCAACAACCTTGCAGAGTTCAAAACCCAAGGACGGCCATAAGAAGATCCGGGAAGCATTTTATCAGTGTAGCTCCGTCCCCGGTCCAGAGCAGCTCGGCGTCCGGTCCGTCAGATGAGCCTCAGCCCACTGGAAAGGGAAAGCAGGACAACCTCACCTCAGGGCGCATTATTAGCCTTTGCTGCCGAGGTCTCCCACAGTCTGCACCAAAGCTGAGCCAGCTGACAGAGTGGTCGCTGCACAGACCTGCCCCCGGGGGCTCTGGTCATGGCTGTGCTCTTGGGGCACGACAGTGCCTCACCATGTACGGGGCCCGGAGCTGCGCCTGCTCCACCCTCAGCCGGGGCGCAGCTTTGTCCCCCCAGCACCAAAGCATCCTCCTCTGTCCTGCGCCCCAGCCCTGGTTCCCAAGTCCCACTTGGGCCATCGCTCCCTGGGCTCTGCTGCCCCGAGCCCCGCCCCCAGGCCTGGCTGCAAATACTGTAATTCCCAGCGCAGGCGAGGGCGCAGTGAAACAGGTACTGCCATGCGTTCCTGACAAAATAGCCTTTCTGATAGCAGTTTCTATGAATCGAGAGTCGAGTTCTGTTAGGCAAACACTGAGCTCTTCTTCCGTGCCAGGTGTTGCCGCAGTCGGATGACAAAGGCGCACCCTCTCCACGACAGATGGCGTCTGGGGAGGGAGACAGACCCCGGGAGCTCTGTCTCAAGGGTCAGATGCAGAGACCTCGGCCGAGTGGGGTAAATGCGGGAGCGCCACCAGGGTCAGCCTGGCCTGCTTGGGAGGAGGATTGGAGAAATGGCCCTGAGCTGAGTCTTAAAGCATGACTAGAATTAGTTGGGTGAAGATGAGCAAGGAGAAGGACGAGAAGGGAAGGACGTTTGGGCAAGTGGAGCGCGGACGCAGGCCTGGTGTCTGCGGGAGGAGGGAAGTGCGGCAGCCTGAGTGCGGCTTCCTGAGCAAGGGCTTCACCCCAGAGGCCGTGTGAGGGCGGGACACGGGGAAGGATGCCGGTATATAGGTACCGTTTAAAATCCTGCGTGAAAGTCACCGTGGATTATTTCTCAAATTTAAAAAGTAACAGACGGAAACAAATGACCCCCATTAGTCATTAGGCAAAGGATTGAATAGACATTTCTCCAAAGAAGACCTTCAGTTGGCCAATAAGCCTGTGAAAATGTTCAACATCACTAGGCAGGAAGGACTGATGAAATGGAAATGACCATGAGATGCCACGTGACCCCTGTTAGGATGGCTGTTTACAAAGTAATAATGTTGTCAAGGATATGAAGAAGCCACAATCCCTGTGCATTGCCCACAGGGGCGTAAATGGTATAAAATTTCTACAGTGGAAAACAACTCAGCAGGTCCTCAAAAGGTTAAACACAGAATTAACCATACAAGCCAGCAAACCCTCTACTAGGTAGCCCAAATCGTTGAAAGCAGGGGGGGGGGGGGGCGGGAGATACTCAGCATCATTTGCAATCAAAAGGTAGAAATAACCCCAAATGTCCGTCAACAGACGAATGGATAGACAAAACGTGGTATAGAGGTGCAGCCTGAAAAAAATGCAATTCTGACATAGATTAAATTACAACAGGGATAGACCTTGAAATCATTGTGCCAAGTGATTTCAGCCAACCCAGAAGGACAAATACTGTGGGATTCCACTTACATGAGGTACATGTAGTGATCAAATCCAAAGAGACAGAAAGTAGAAGTAACTGGGGGCTGGGGAAGGAGTTATCGGGGAGTTTGGGATGCTGAAAACATTCTGAATTTTGGATAGTGGTGATGGTTGTCCAACAATGTGAATGTACTTAATGCCACTGAATTATATACTCAAAAATCGTTAAAATGGTAAATCTTTATACGTATTTTACCACAATTCTTTAAAGAAAAAAAGAAAAGACTGACCTACAAGTTGAAGGACAAATGGACACAGGATGTCTATTGTTTGTGACAAAGGTGTGGGGCAATCTGAGAAAGTGTGAGCTCCCCTTTCCACGGTCAAGGTCAGAAACCCCGCTACTGCAGCCCCGACTCACAGCCCAGCTCCAACGTCATGGTTTATGTCCGTCTCCAGACAGCTGGGAAGGGTGTGTATTCTAACTCGAGCGACAGAAAACAGAAAATTTGGTCAATTTTGTTTGGCTTAAGTGTTGGAGCTCTCAAATGACCCAGGATGTGTGCCTTGGGACAATCTGGGCAAGTGGTTTGGAAGTTTAAAGATCCACATAAGCGCGTCCTACGATTTAACGTATCTATTCGTGGTTCAGCTGCAACAAAAAGTCTTCCATATATGGTCTCCAAAAGTCACGGACAAGAATGTTCACAGCAGCACCTTCATTAGTTAACCCCTACAATATTCACATCATGCCCGTTAACACAGAATAGGTAAGTAAATGTTGAATAGTCATTAAACAGAATAATCAGCAATGTGAATTAGTGACCTACAAATCAGCCAATGATTAGAACAAATTTAACAGACTTAGCCAGACACAAAAGGACACATGATCTGTAAATTCAAGCTTTTAAGGACAAAAATGAATCCATGCCGTCAGAAGTGGTGGGAAAGGCTACCTTTGGGATGATGAAGACTGACCACGTGCGCAGGGGTCGAGTGGCAGGTACTGGTCGTGACTCCCGCTTAGCCTGGCTGCCAGTGCAGTGGATTCAGTTTGTGAAAATATATCAAGTGTTTCAGTTCCAATAACAATTTCTGAAAAAGTGGAAAGCAGGCTTTCAAAATGCTTTAAGGAATTCAATAGTGACGTGACATTGGAGAGAAGGTTATAGTGTCTGGATAGAAACCAGATCTAGCCAGATGTGCACCGTGATGACAGCAAAGATTGTCAAGGCTCAGGAAGACCCACAGAACTGGCCACGGTGTCTCCAGATTCACGTCTATTTTAACAAATGGCCCAGCAATGAACAAGACTCAGCCCCAATTTTCCTCCCCTTGGTGGGCCAAGGGCTTGTTCTGGGTGCCTCCTCCTCTCCTTGAGAGCGGTAAGTGTTAATGTTGGGTAAAAGTGCACTCTGGTAAAGGCCGTTTTAGGTGATTTGAAAAAATTTATTATCGAGTTATTTTAGTCATTTGTAAAAGGTTTTTGATGTGTAAAAGGTTAGTATTTTCTGTTTTGTTGGTTTTGTTGAGGTTTCCTGAAATAAGGAACGTCTCCGAGTTCTTTCAGTAATCTCTCAGTAACTGGAGACCCCACACATGGCCGCGGGAAGGTTCCTGTGGTCTCCCCGCTCTGCTTCTAGTCTCCACACTTCCTTTAGGTCTCTGCTGTGCCCTCCCTTCTCTCTCGCCCCCATTTCTTTAACCAAGAGGAACGTGGACGCAAGCATCCCCACTTGATGCATCCCCCATGGCCACCAGGTGGCGCTAAGACCCTGTGGTTTGGGCTCCAAGTTTCTGATCAGAGACCTGAGGCTCTGGGAGGAACTAGGACCCCTCAGAGCACAGGGGAGCCGTTGGCCCCGCCCAGGGTCTCAGTGAAGGACGCACCACATTCTGGTGAAGGGAGGTTGCGTGAGGAAAGACACAGAAGGAGCATGATGTTTTGAAGTGGAAAAGCATTTCTGATGGGCCCGTGAGCTAGGAGTGGGGGAATACAGATCAGGACAAGGAGAGGGGAAAGGATTTATCATAAATTGTAAAGATTCTATTAAAAGAACAGTCTGTAACTATGCATCTTAGGTGACAAAAGATAGTGATAAAAAGCCATATTATGTACCTTCCATATAATTCTGTTACATTTTATTTATCAAAAGTTCAGCAATAAATAAGAGAAGGAAAAGGAAAGTCAACGAATCAGTGTAGTAATTTGACAAAGTTCATTGTGCAGACGCCAAAAAGACAGTTTGGGACCCAAGAGCATAGAAACCAAATAGGGAATGAGGCTTAGGAATAGATTGTTACAAACTAGGTTATATAATGAGAAGACAGTGACTGCTCATTCTCCACAGTGACTAGGTTTACTATTAAAATTTTTTTTAATGGTAGGGAATTTCTTTGCGGTTATCTCATATCAACTTTGGGAAACCGCTTTAGTTTTGCTTTTTGATTTCCAGACACATGAAAAAGAAAATGACTCAGTCCGAATCTGTCTTACAAACTAAGCTAAATGATGGTTTGCTTATCCCACTAAACTGAATTTCTCAGCTTAGGGAATTTTTTACGCTGCCTCCATTTGTCTTGACTTTAACAGGCTTTAATAGTATCATCATTATTATAATAAACAAAAGAATGAACAAGTAAGTGAACAAAGAAGCCTTCTTTTGTCTTGTCTTTAACAGGCTTTAATAGTATCATCATTATTATAATAAACAAAAGAATGAACAAGTAAGTGAACAAAGAAGCCTTCACATCCGCTGCGCGCCTCCCCCAATGTCCACTAGGTGGTGCTATAACCCCGTCGTTTCCTCTCCAAAAAGCAAAGGAATCAGAACTGCCACCAGACACTGGTACCTGAGGGTCTGGGAGGAGCTAGGACCCCACGATAAAACAGGGGCTGCTGGCCCCTCACACGGACTCAGTGAAGGAGTCACCACATTCTGGGAGGGGAGACTGAGTAAAACAAAAGCACAGAAAGAGCATGATTCTTTGGAGTGGAATACCATTTCCCATAGGTTCATGGGCTAGAGGAGGGGTGGTGGATTTATGTTTATTAAATTGCAGAGATTCTATAAAAATAAAATAAATTCTATAAAATATATTCTATAAAAATAAAATGCATCTTAGGTGACAAATTAGAGTTATTAAAAAAACCATGTTATATACCTTTAATATACTAGTGTATTAAATAATATGTATATATGTCAAGTGTATCAGTAACAGAAGTAAATGCAATGAATAACTGAATAGTACTTAGTAAAAGTTTAGTGTGCACACACTAAAAACAGTGCATGACTTATGACCCAGGAAGACTCACACCACATATGGGATGAGGCTCAGGACTGTATTGTTATAAAGTAGCTTGTAAGAAAGAAAAAAAAGTAGCTTGTATACCGGGAAAGCAGTGAAAGTTTATTCTTCACAGTGATTGGTAATAATATTATAACTCTCTAATCATAAAGAATTGCTTCCTGGCTATTTGGAAGCCAGTTAACCTTGGGAACCAGTTCAAGTTTTGCTTGTGATTTACAGAGGACACACAAAATATGACACAGAACCAGTGAGTCTCAGAAAATAGCCAAATTTAAGATGTGCTTGTTTTACTAAATTTGTTTTCCCTGCTCAGAGAATTTTCAAAGCTGGGCTCCATTTCTTTTAGATTTTAACAGACTTTAATACTACTGTCATTATTATCATATGAAAAGGATGACCGGCTACATCTCCCACGGACACCAGGTGGCGCTAAGTACCTGTCCCGGGGTTTTGGTTCCAGGAAGCTGATCACAGCCACTGTCAGACCCCCTGGTCTCTCTCAGGGACTCAGTGAAGGAGGCACTACATTGGGGAGAAGAGGTTGTGTGAGGAAAGGCTCAGAAGATGCATGATTCTTAGGAATCAAGTAGCATTTCCCATGAGCTCATGAACCAGTCGTGTAGGAATAAAAACCAAGACAAGGAGGAGGTGAAAAAAGGATTTATCATAAGCTGCAAAGACTCTATAAAAATAAGGGCACATAACAATGCATCTGAGCAGGTGACAAAGGAGTAATAAAAAGAACCCATGTTATGTAGCTTTAATAGAGTATACAGTAAAAATTATCTATATGTGAAAAGTTAAGCAATACTGAAGTACCACCAATAAACTGTTGAATAGTACTTGGTGAAAATTCAGGACACACGCAAAAACTTTCTGAGCCTGAAGTACTCCAAACATGGGATGGGTTCAGGGATATATTGTCACAAACCAGCTTATATTCGGGGAGAAGAATGACTGTTTCTTCTGCACAGTGACTGGTTATAAGAATGTTCCGCGATGTGGAACTGGTTACTCGATCCTTCATTTGAACCTTGAGAAACACTATGTTTTCATTACAATTTCCAGAAGCAGAAAAAGCCAAGACCCAGGGTCGGTTGGTATTGGAAAATATGGCAAATGAGCTTTGCTTATTTGACTAAACTGGTGCTGTTGCTCGGGAACTTTCAACACTAGTCTTCGGTTGCTTTTGACTGTAACAGACATTACTCCTACCGTGGTTGTTATCACTGTTGGGAGAAATGGGTGCATTCACACCTGATGCACCCACCAAAGCCAGCAGGTGGCCCCAAGACCCTTCGTATTGGCTCCGGATTGCTGATTACAGAGTGCCTGGGGATCTGTGGGGAAGCAGGACCCTATAGAGCCCAGGGGACATGTTGGCCCCTCCCAGGGGCTCACTGAAGGAGTCACCACATTCTGGGGAGGGGGTGTTGAGTGAAGAAAGTGACAGGATGATGAGCATGGTGCCTTGGAGGGGAATAGCATTTCATGGGCTCATTGG
>NW_024412412.1:6695990-6737447 GCF_014898765.1 Herpailurus yagouaroundi
TGTCAGTGCATCCTATCAGGAGACAAAGGAGAGAGTGATAAAAAGGTCTTATGTGACTTTAATATAACAATATATAAAATAATGCATAGATATATGCATAATGAAGTAATAATAGAACTAGAATCAATGAATCCTTGAGTTGTAATAAGCAAGTTTTCTGCGCACACACTAAATATTCACTCTGTGATCCAAGAGCACTACATGCATGCAACCTAGGAGGAGGCACAGGGGTATGTTGTTATAAAGCACACTATGTAGTGGGGAGACACTGGCTGTTTATGATTCATAGCGATACATTGTGCTACTACATTTTTAAAAATAATGGGAATTGGTTGCTCGTTACCACATATCAACTTGAAGAAATAGTTTAGATCTTGTGATTTCCATAGTCAAAAACAAGATATAACCAGAACAAATTAAAAATCAGGTAAAGGGGCGCCTGGGTGGCGCAGTCGGTTAAGCATCCGACTTCAACCAGGTCACGATCTCGCGGTCTGTGAGTTCGAGCCCCGCGTCGGGCTCTGGGCTGATGGCTCAGAGCCTGGAGCCTGTTTCCGATTCTGTGTCTCCCTCTCTCTCTCTGCCCCTCGCCCGTTCATGCTCTGTCTCTCTCTGTCCCAAAAATAAATAAACTTTGAAAAAAAAATTAAAAAAAAAATCAGGTAAAGTAAGTTCAGCATGCTTCACTAACGTGGTGTTGTCTGCTCATGGACTTTTCAAGGCTGTTGCCTATTTGTTTTGGATTTTTAACAGGCTTTGCTAATACCGTGATTATTTTCAGTTTTAGGAAGACCACACTAGCATCCGCACCTGTTGCATACGCGATGGCCAGCAGGTGACGCCAAAACCCTTGCGTTTGGGCTCCAGGGAGCTGATAGTTTGGCTGTCAGGGGCTGAGGCTGTCAACCTGAGGCCTTGGGGGGAACTAGGACTCCTCAGACCACAGGGGAGCCGCTGCCTTCCCCTCCCCCCACCCCACCGGGACTCAGTGAAGGAGACACCACGTTGGAGAGAGGAGGTTGCATGAGGAAAGGCACAGAAGAAGCATGATTCTTAGGAATCAAATAGCAGTTCCCATGGGCTCATGGACCAGTGGTGAAGGAATGAAAACCAAGACAAGGAGGAGGGGGAAAAGCATTCATCATAAGCTGCAAACACTCTATAAAAATAAGGGCACATACCAATGCATCTGAGCAGATGACAAAGGAGTGAGTAATAAAAAGAACCCATGTTATGTAGCTTTAATAGAGTATACAGTAAAAATAATCTATATGTGAAAAGTTAAGCCATACAGAAGTACCACTGATAAATCGTTGAATAAGAACCTGGTGAAAATTTATGCCCCCACCCCCTCCCCCACCCTGGGGTCAGTACTCTTTCTGACCCCAGAGTACTCCAAACATGGGATGGGTACAAGGATATATTGTTATAAACCATCTTATATTCAGGGAGAAGGATGACCATTTTAGTGACTGGTTATAAGAACATTCTTCAGCGATATGGAATTAGTTACTGGATCCCTCCTTTGAACCTTGAGAAACACTAAGATTTCTTCACTATTTCCGGAAGCAGAAAAAGCCAAGACCCAGGGTCAGTTGGTATTGGAAAATATGGCAAATAAGCTTTGCTAATTTGACTAAACTGGTGCTGTTGCTTGGGAACATTCAACGGTGGTGTCCGTTTGCTTTTGACGTTGTAACAGATGTTACTCCTACGGTCATTATTATCACTGTTGGGAGAAATGGATGCATTAACGCCTGATGCACACCCCCCCCCCCCCAGCCAGCAGGTGGCGCTAAGATCTTTCCCTTTGGCTCCAGATTGTGGATTTCAGAGTGCCTGGGGATCTGAGGGGACCCAGGACCCTACAGAGTCCAGGTGACATGCTGGCCCCTCCCAGGGACTCGCTGAAGGAGTCACCACATTCTGGGGAGGGGGGGTTATGTGAAGAAAGTGACAGGATGATGAGCATGGTGCTTTGGAGGGGAATAGTGTTTCATGGGCTAGGCGTAGAGGAATAAATACAAGGACAGAGAGGAGAGGGAGAAAGTATCTGGATTGAGTTACAGAGATTCTGTAAAAATTATTGCCGATATAAGTGCATCATAACAGGAGACTGATAGAAAGGACTTAGGTCGTATACCTTTAATCTAACATATAAAATAATGCATAGATATATGAATAACGAAGTAATAATAGAACTAGAATCAATGAATCCTTGAGTTGCAATAAGCAAATTTGCTGCGCACACACTAAATATTCACTCTGTGATCCAAGAGCGCTACATGCAACCTAGGAGGAGGCACAGGGATATATTGTTATAAAGCACACTGTGTAGTGGGGAGACACTGGCTGTTTATGATTCTTAGCGATACATTGTGCTACTACATTTTTAAAAATAATGGGAACTGGTTGCTCGTTACCACAAATGAACTTGTGGGAATGGTTTAGGTCTTGCTTATGATTTCCATAGGCAGAAACAAGATACAACTAGGCCAAAGTGAAATTAAAAATTAGATAAATTAAGTTCAGCATGCTTCACTAACGTGGTGTTGTCTGCTCATGGACTTTTCAAGGCTGTTGCCCATTTGTTTTGGGTTTTTAACAGGCTTTACTAATACCGTGATTATTTTCAGGTTTAGGAAGACCACACTAGCATCCGCACCTGTTGCATACGCGATGGCCAGCAGGTGACGCCAAAACCCTTGCGTTTGGGCTCCAGGGAGCTGATAGTTTGGCTGTCAGGGGCTGAGGCTGTCAACCTGAGGTCCTGGGGGGAACTAGGACCCCTCAGAGCACAGGGGAGCCGCAGGCCCCGCCCAGGGACTCAGTGAAGGAGACAGCGCGTTGTGGGGAGGGGAACTTGAGTGAGGACAGGCAGAGAATGTGTGTGACGCTTTGGAGCTTCCTTGAATCTTTTATGATTTAGGGGCTAATGGTGGTGGAATAAAAATCAGGACAAGCAGGAGAGGAAGAGGGTTTATCATAAATTGTAGACATTCTCAGTAATACAGTCCATAGCAGTTTATTCAATTTGTGGCATAGGAGGACATGAAAAAAATCAGATGTAATATATAGTGTATAATAATAACATAAATATGCCACAAGTGCAACAATAATAGAAGTAAAGCCAATGAATCACTCCATTCTACTTCGTCAAAGTTGCTTTTGGACACACAAAAAAGGCAGCTTCTGACCCCTGTGGCGCCGCAATGTAGCATTGATGCGAGTCAGGTGTGTATGCTGTGATAAGGCAGCTTCTCTACTGGGAAAGCAGTGCCGGTTTATTCTTCACCATCTGGGCTCTAGTGTGAACACCTGCATAAGTGACAGGGAATAGCCGATTGCGTTTAGGTAACCAATAACCAATGATCACCAGGGGTGCTGTTGTCCATCCAATGAGCGCAGAGCTTCCTGCGCTGCCCCCTGAAGGCCGGCAGGGGGCGCACCGACCCGCTGCCTCTGGCCCGCATGGAACGCATGCGCATCTGCGCGTCGCGCCCCTGCCCTAGATGCTAGACCGGGGACGTGTTCCCTCGGGGGGCGATGGACTAGGCGACACCAGGGACTACGAGGGACGGTATCTGCCGTGAGTGACGTCTCTGTGCGGCCGCACTGGTGGGAGGGGGCTGTTGCGGGATGTTTCTCTTAAATAGCGAGAGAGAAGCTCCTTGTTTATCCGCCCCGCCCGGCGTGGAGGCTTTAACCAGGACGTATTTTCCGGGCGTGCCCATTCATCCAGGGCCTTTGGGTGGAAGTGACAGCATGCTGTGGGCAGGTGCAGGGATTCGGGATTGTTTCGGGGGGTGTAGGGGCCCTGGTGCGGCTCCGGGGTGCACACGTGCACGGTGGGGAGGGGTCGCGCAGCCCCGCGACCCCCCCAGGCGGGCGAGGACCCTGCCGCCTTCGCTGGGGGTGAGCGCCCGAGGTGCCTGGTGTAAACGTTTTAACCCCTCGTGTGTCCTACACATTAAAGCACAGGGGAAAGATACGGGGAGTTTACCAAGTAGGTGCCTTAAACCTGATACCACGGTTTTCAGTGTAAATAATGGCTTAAATCTGTGCTGAGATAAAGGCCGTATCTAAATGATTTGCCTAATTGGATGGAAGAGCCCTTGTTAAAGAAGGGAGCCGTGATGACATTCATCTTGATTGGCCTCCAGTGTAAGCAGGGCCTGCCTTTGGATTATTAAGTACGTGAGGTTATCAGCTACGTAACAAGGGAGTAAGTCAGCTCCTGTTGGAAGAGACGGAAGGAGGCTCTGGGTTCCCCCCAGTGTGGTGACCGCGTGCCCAGTAATGACGCAGTTTGGGTCGTTTTGCCCTCCGGGTTCTTGTGGGTCGTGGAGAAAATTTTCCTCAGGCGGGTGCAACGTCTTTTATTTTGTCAAGGAATTTTAAATTTGCTGACAATTGTGTATTCAGACTCCACGGCACAAATAAGTGAAATGCTTAGACCTCAAATATAACAAAATGAATACAAATTTGCATGCCGAAAACGGAAACACCGTGAAAGGATATAAAAGAGAGTGTTTAAAAAATTTTTTTTATCTATTTATTTTGAGAGAGAAACAGAGAGCACGGGCGGGGGAGGGGCGGAGAGGGAGGCTGAGAATCCCTAGCAGGCGCCCTGCTGTGACCTCGATGACCTGAGCCGAAATCAAGCGTCACTTAACTGTCCAGGCCACCCAGGTGCCCCTCAGAGAGAGTCTTCACAAAGCATGTTCATGATAGGCAAATACAGTATTGTTAACATGACACATCTCCCCAAATTTGTCAGTAGATTCAATGCCATCTGAATCAGAATCCCGGTAAGTTGTAGATTTTTAAAACCGTTTCCAACGTTAGAATAGCTTGCACACTTAGGGAGAAAAAGTCAAAGATTCCTCACCCCCTTCCACTCATTCCACAAATTAACCCGAAGGGCCATCGCGATTAGAGAACGACATTGGCGACAGAACAGACCCATAGGTAAACGGAACAGAATTGAGGGCCTGAAAATAGACCCATTCAAATAGAGTCACCCGAGCTTGGCCTTTGGAGCACAGCGGTGCGGGGGGTGGGGGGAATCCTTTTCAGTAACAGCTGCAGCGACTGTTCCGATGCGTGGAGAAATGAACAGAAAACCCACCACACGCTGGAACTTACATAAACTTAAAAGCAAAATGCAAACCTAAAAAATTCTGGAATAAGAAAATACCTACTTGAACTTGGGCCTAGAGGTTAAGTTTTTGTATACAACACCAAAAGCATGATTCATGAAAGAGAAACATCGATAATGGCGAGTTTCATCAAAATTACAATGTTACTCTGCAGAAGATTCTGCTAAGAGAATGGAAAGGCTTCTGCAGACAAGGAGATCTTTGCATAACAGATACCAGAAGAAAGGATTTGTATGGAAAAATATGGTAAAGACTCATAACACCTAAAAAGAAGAAAATTTAAAAAATAAAAATAAGTAGAGTTCTGAGGAGAGATACCAATACAGAACTTAGATAGCAAATTAATATACAGAAACATCCTCAACACCACTCACTTTTAGGGAAAAGCAAATTAAGTGAGTGACCACTTACTACTGCACATTAAGATGATGCTAAAATTTAGAAAAATTCACAAAACATTCTGCTGACCAGCCTGAGGAACCACGAGGACCTGTGGTGGGAAGGAGTGTGACACAGATACTTTAGAAGACAGTCTGGCAGGTTTCTTACAATGCAAACATGGTCTCGTCTCATAATAATTGTATTTCCAGATATTTATCCATCTGGACTGAAAACTTATACCCACACCATAACAGCACACCAATATTTATAGCAACTTTATCATGATGGCCCCAAACTGGAAGGAGCCGACACGTCCTTCAGTGGGTGAATATATCACCAAAACGGACAACCGTGAAATGGAATAGTATCCAGTGATGAAAAAGCAATGAAGTATGAAGCCACATGAAGACACTGATGAAGGTTACGTGCATATTTCTCTGTAGGAGAAGCCAGTCCGAAAATGACCATTACTGTATTATCTCTTTATGTATGATCTTGGAGAAGATGCAAAACTGTAGAAATGCTCAATAGATGAGTAGATTCCCGGGATCTGTGAAAGGAGAAGATTGAATAAGTGAAACGTTCTACATGACTCTTTAATGGTGGTTACCTGCCCCTATGCATTTGTCAAATCCCTTACGATTTTACAGCAAAAATGGTGAATCTTAATGAGTTTAAATTTGAAAATAATCCTTTGGGAACTAGCTTAATCCCAAGATGGAATAAGAATGTGACACAATGAATTTACTAAAAAGTATGAAACAAAGAGGCTGTAGGTGGAGGAAGGGTGGGGCTGGCCTAAGGAACTTGGAATGAGTGGAGTCTGTAAGACCAAAACCCAAAGAAATTGTTACATAAACAGTGTACTCAACTTGACAAAGTTCTTTCCCAGGGAGGTACTAGTTAACAGTTCTGAAACCACTATACACTTGAACTGGAATTTAACAATTAAAAAAGGATGGCGGATAGCAGGAGCCAGGTACCTCACTTTTAGGGTAGGAAGTTGGAGATAAGCATGGAAAGGAGGTTGGAATAATCCATGTTGGATACATCACTATGAACTAGTGCTTAGCACAGATACAGATGGCTTTCATAAACAATATTTATAGTTGGGTGTATATTCGTAGGTTAGCGCGTGCACACACACAGTTCCTTGCACTGTCCACTGAGAGGGTCAAGAAGCAATGGCACTCCGTAGCAACACGCACATTTAGCTCTAGAACCTGGGTTTAATACTGGTCTCCAATAGGATGAACCGGGGCTCCTCAGAGAAATGGCTGATATTAGGACTGGGCAGGAAATGTACAGACAATCCTGAAGAACCTTGAGTTTCTAAAAAGGAAGTTAGTTAAGAAAACAAAAAATAAAGATGAGGTTAAGCGAAAGGAAAACAGCCACATTAAAGATCTCCTAATGCCAAAGTTGAAATACTTTGGACAACAAAACAAAGTAGAAGTGAATTCTGATTCAAAGTATAAAATCTATAGATATGAATTGATGCGTATACATGAATGGGAAAGAATAGATAGTACTCATACCAAGAGAAAAAAAAAAACAGAGTAACTGATTCATAACTTTGTTCTTCAAGGAGGTGGGACATAACTCCCCATTCCTTAAATGTGGGCTGTATACAGTGACTTCCTTCCAAAGAGTATGAATAGTAAGGACGGGAAAACAAGTAAATTCACAGTGGAGAAATCTCACAGCACTATTAAGTCATTTTGAAAGCACAGAGCCTTGATAAAGAAGTAATCAAAATGGCTATTTACCTGTTATCTTCCTCTCAATACCCAAAACCACAGACATTCTCATCATGGGGGAAAAAATCAGATAAACCTGAATGGTAGTTCTAAAGACTGTCAAAGTCATCAAAAACCAAAGTCTAAGAAAATGTCATAGCCAAGAGGATCCTAAGGAGACATGATGAATAAATAGGATGTGGTATACTAGATGGGAGTCTGAACAGTAAAGATAAACCTACAGAAGTCGGAATGACGTATCGACTTTAGTTGATGACATATTAATTCATAAATTGAGTCAAAAATGGCATAGCGGTGCAAGATGATAAGAGAGGGAACTGGGTCTTAGGTATATGGGAAATATCTTTATATTTTTGCAAATTTTCTGTAAATTTATTCTGAATGCAATCTATTCCAAAATTAAAAGTTTATTAAAAACACTGTTACAATTTTCTAACACTTACTTACATGTTTGATTATTCCTACTATTAATAACTCGTAATCGACAGTGTACTAGTCATATTCTCTATTTTTTTAATTTGGAAGAATTTTGACATAGATGGGTAAATAGAACTAATATATGATTGTGTATTGCATATGTTTTTGTGTGTGTGTGTGTGTGGTTCTGGTATGGTTGAGTTTATGTGTCTTACTCTCTAAAAATAGCTTTTCTAAGAGGGTCAGCATTCAGATTTTAAAATTCTCTGTCATATCTTGTCTCAACATTTCCAAAGGCTGATTTCATAGCACTTCTAATGGTGAATTGATTCACTGTAATTGGCTTCCTTACTCCAAAGGATTCTTGTTCTTGTGTGTTTCCATACACACTTTTAGCACAGTGAAATCTATCCAACTATCCAACTAAGAAACTTGTTAAGGTTTGTAAGAGTGGAAACAGAATGTAGCACCATGAAGATCTGATAGCTTTTTGTAGTGCTTATCCAAACAGGATAGTTTTAAAAACATTTCATCTGAATTTTGTAGATGGTGGTTTGTAGAGTAACAAAAAGTAAAACTGGCAGACTATTTTGTAAAAGCTTTCAGATGCTGTTATTTTGGGGGGGGGGGGGGAAGAAATACCTCATATCGTTATTGGAGGCCCAACCCTGGAAATGGTTGTAACTATAGTTGGCCTTACAAGCTGCTATTAAGTAGGCAAAAAGATTTGCCTGTTATGTTTAACAACATTCAAATGGAATTTCTAATGAGGAAATCACAGTAGGCCTCAAATACTGTTAAGAACATGTGAAGCACGGGCACCTGGGTGGCTCAGTCGGTTGAGCGTCCGACTTCAGCTCAGGTCATGATCTCAAAGTGCGTGGGTTGGAGCCCTGCCTCAGGCTCAGTGCTGCCAGCTCAGAGCCTGGAGCCTGCTTCCGATTCTGCCCCTCCTCCACCCACACTGTCTGTCTGTCTGTCTCTCTCTCTCAAAAATAATCAAACATTAAAAAGATATAAAAAAGAGGACACAGGAAGCAAAATACATTTCATGCTTTTCCATTCTGCAACAGAAGTCATTCATTATGAACAATATACTAGATTATAAGGTATATTCCTAAAATCATAAAATATCCACAGTCAAAATAGTTTATTGACTTTGCGGATATGAAAGAAAAGCTGGAAATGTTCTTATTATGAAGAAGTTAAGCAAAGATGGTTTTGATACAAAAGCCTACCTGGCATGAGCCATGATAACGGAGCAACTCCGGCAGGTGTATGAAAGGGTGGAAGCCGTTACCACCCTGTCTCCCCACACCCCATGGTTATGGGGGATCTGTGCTCTGCTCAGCTCATTATTTGTGTGCAAAATTTATTCTGTGCATTTAAGTAGGGTGGTCTTTTTAAACAGTGTACAAACAAAAGGTCCCCATTTTTTGTGTGCGGAATCGGTGAGCAGGCGGGATGTTCTCATGGGTTTGAAGACTACTTGACAAACACACATGATTGGGGATCGAGCCAAATGCAGTCAGGGTGCTTCCTTCACAGATTAATGGTATCGATCAAATTAGTGACATGTATCAAATGTGTGTGTTCAGAATACCATACTACAGTGATTGGTTGCATAGAAATTTATAATTAGCATAATGTGTTGCTTTAGCATGGTATTAGCGTGGTATTTTGAACAATGTGGAGACATTTAAGAAAGCTTTCCAAGGAAACATCTCAATTTTTAAAAATACGTATTCATGGAGTTCTTCTAGACCAGCCATGTTTGTAAATGCGTTACATGAGTTAACTCATTCTGTTCTCAAAAAAGCCTATGAAATGTTATCCACAATTAGTAAATGGTTAAATGATTTACTCAAAGCCCCACAGCTCCTAAGTGGTAGACGTGGTCTTCAGACAATGTCTGGTTCTAAATATGTTCCTGTAACCTCTGCCTTGTACTGCTGCTTCTCAAGCTAAGATCTGGATATAACACCCACCCGACTCTGAAGTCAGAAATAATTCTGTGTTCATCTCTGCATCCTGAGCTCTCAGACCAATGCCTGGTATGTTTCATGTACACGGTTTTGATGAATAAATGAACACTCAAGGAGAATCTCCAGAGAAGTGATACACTGAAATAAAACCTGTACTAGAGACATGAAAGCCAAGTATTGTGAAAGGTCTCGGGGTCCAGGACCTAACTTGGGCTGATAGAATTAAGACCGGCTTTATGGAGTGACACGTGAGCAGTGTTTGAAAGGTATTAACCACAAGAATATTTGTGTAATGTGGAAAACAGCCTTGCCAAAGCTCTGAGTCTTGAATTGAGTTCTCCTGCTGGGTGTTAGTAAAATATACCAGGAGAAAACAATGTTAAGTTCCTCTGGGAGTTTGTATTCTAGTTTTGGAAATGGAGGTAACTAAAATACGGAGTAGGTTTAGGGTTCTACTAAATTTTTGTCCTGGGAAAACAAAAAACAAAAATCCAAAACCGCGGCAGCAGGGTATTTCCCATAATTCTTTCTTATAGGCCATAGATTAAGCTTTCCCCAGAGAAATGCACACTAATAACTTTTTATGTTGTAGTGTGTCTAGAAAATAAAGGTAGGGGTATTTAAATATGTTATACCATGATGATGTGTGTTGTCTCTAAACACAAGGCAGTTAGTTGGGGTCTTCAGGAAGTAATAAAATGAAACTGAATCCTTGAGGATAGATTGTTGGTTATTCGGAATTTGGACACAACAGATAGCATTCCTTCTACATATTTACCTAATGTTAGTAAGATTTTTTAGAGAGTAGAGGTAAGTTAAAATCTTCAAATGCCAGGGGAAACAGAACTGGACTAGGAAAACAAAAATTGCAAAATTAAGTCGGAGAATGCGGTATTGATAGTTCAAATCATTGGGGGGATGCTTCGTGAAGAACAAAAGCTATTTGATTTCAGTAAAACAGCAGTGTGGTGTTCTAACTTGCCCACCTACTGTGCCACACTCCCCAGCTTTGTGGCAGCCGTGAGTGGCCCACGTTCCCGACGCAGCCTTCTGTTGCCAGGGCAACGCAAACGTCGTTCTCAGGGAATCGTAGTTGTGCGTTCGGACCCGTCTGGGGGCTCCAGGAGGGACGGGCTCTCCTTTTGCGACGGCCTTAGAACTTTCTGGGGGCTGAAGGACCCTCCTGGCTGGCAATGTCAAGAGCATCTCAATGAAATCTACTAGCTGCACTTGCAGGGATTGAGCACAGGGGCGGGAGGCAGGCGGACCAGGGAGTCCCCGAGGGAGGACGCTGGGAGGTAAGCCTGCCGAGCGCCTCGGCATCTGAAGGCCACGCTGATGCCTGCGGTTGGACACGTGCTGGGAAAACGTGTGAGGGCACCAAGCGAGTCCACCGTCAGCACTGGAGCAGGTGCAGGGAAGGGTGGGACAGGGCCGACGTCCTGCCCGAGCCCTGGAGGAGAGCGCCTACAGTCAGTCTGCCGTGACTGGCGCCGCACCGGGGTGTTTTGGCTGCGGTTGTTGAAGGAGATCGGTCTCAAGTCACGAGGTGACCCCTGAGCTGACGGAACAGACTTCAGGGCCACACACGCCGAACAGCCGTTACAAAGAGTTGAGAAAATCACTGACCAAGCGACATAACAACAGACCCTGGGACGGTAGGAGAATCTGATTTCTGAGGACCGCTTCTAATACTCAAAATATCCAGTATTCGGCAAAAAATTATGAGTCACGTGAAGAAATCAGAAGGTATACCCCACCCTCGGGAAAAGAAGATCGGACGGATGCGGTCTCTGAGGAAGCACAGACCGTGCACGTGCTGGACAGAAGCTTCAGAACAGGTGTCTCCGTGAGGCTCAAAGGATTGAAGGAAACCAGAAGAACGTTATTTCACCAAGTTGGGAGTTTCAATAAGGAGACAGAAGTTACAGGACGGAATCAAATAGAAGTTCTGGAGCCGAAGAGCACAATTCCGAAGAGTACAATGGCGAAAGGCTCCAACCCTGGATTTGAGCAGGCAAAAGAAATAACCAGTGAACACGAAGAAAAATCAGTTGAAATTATCACCTCGTTTATAAATGAGCCAAAGATGGTCTCCGTATTTTTTACTTCTTTGCAGCAGACCAGGCCCATGAGCTTAAAAACCCACCAGTGCCAAACTCGCATTTTTACACCCAGTTGTTGTAAACAGCTCGGATTAGCAGATTTGTAACCATTCAGAGCCTGCGTGCTGTGCATACTGACATCGCACCTGCTAGCCACTAGCCATAAAGGTAAACCGTGGACCGTCCAATCCTCTCAGCGCTGCTAGCCCCCCGTAGATGTGACCCAGGGACTCCCCGTGTGCGAACGAGACTTCATCTGGACGCGAAGATGGCTCTCCCCCCCGCCCCGCCCGGAGCTCTGTTGCCAGCCTCCCCTTCTGGGTGGTGGCCCCACGCGGTTTTCCTCTGGAAGGAGGCAACTTGTGAGGCACTTCCCCTTACAGCAAGTTGTCAACGTGCCACCCAGACAAAGCTAGTTGTGTCACTCCATCACCTTGTAGTCATAGATTTTCTGTTATCTGCCCTGAAGTCCCTTGATCTCAGTACAGCGGCCCAGCACACTTCCGCCCATAGGTCGGTGGAGATAAAGCCCCTTGGAACATGAGATCCTCTCAGAAGGGGTCCCAACTCTAGCACAGGCCCCACCCCCAGGAGGCACCAGGAAGGATCCCTTCCTTCCTGGAGACACAGGGGCAGAGGGTGTGTGATTCCCAGCCGAGCCACCAGAAATGGTCTCAAATTTAGTTGGGGCTCAGGATTATAGCAGAAATCAACTGCAGCATGGGGATAAGGTACATATTGTTATAAACAGATGAATATAATACCACCTGTTTATATTTTTAAGAATGGTTATGAAATACTTCAATATAAAAATAGGGCGGAGGGGTAAATTCACATCTCTGCTTATGCAGTGTCACTGGCAAATACAAAATACCTATTACCTGTAATAACAACTTGGTGTATGTAGAACCGAGTTCTCAGTCTTTTCAGTAAGTCTGAAGATGAAAGCAGTAAGCTTAGTTCTGCCTTAGAACTGATGAGTCACAGGTTCAGTAACAAGATCTCACTGGCTGGGACAGTGGAAATTAAAACCCATGAGGTGTGTCTCCAGGGTCTGAATTTCTAATCACTAATTGGTCCCCTTCATACCTCCCTGTGTCCCTGCCTGATCACAGACCTGCCTCTCCAGCCTGGGTGCCAAGATGTTGGACATTGATTGCTTATTGTCCTCACACATGACTCACCCTGGCTGCAGGGTAAAATCACTGGTGGGTAATTTTTAAAAATGATCTGGGGCGCCCGGGTGGCTCCACTGGTTGGGTGTCTGACTTTGGCTCAAGTCACGATCTCATGGTTTGTGAGTTTGAGCCCCACATCAGGTTCTATTCTGACAGCCCGGAGCCTGGAGCCTGCTTTGGATTCTGTGTCTCCCTCCCTCTCTCTCTGCTCTTCCCCCACTCATGCTGCCTCTCTCCCTGTCTCTCAAATTTTTTTTAACGATCAGTTCCACCCAGAGATGTGCTCATTTAATTGGTCCCAGGCTAAGATTTTAGGATTGTGGCAGCTTGGGAAGAGAACATCCCCCCTTGAGGTTTAGGTCCAGTATTAGGGTTTGTTGAAGGGCAGAGCATCTCCAGGGCCTGGGACCTAAGCTGGGGAGACGGCCCCTGTGAGAACTTTCATTTTGTTTGGAGAAGAGTACATTTATGCCAAAGTCTTCTGTGATGTCTGACAGGTTAGGGGATTTTATGGTACTAGTTTTCTTTGCAGGACTGCTTGGGGGTGCACGGCCGTGGCTCTGGAGCGCAGGTAGGCACATAACTCAGGACTCACTTGAGCAGATGTTAGGTATGGTTGTGGGATGAACTCCTACCCCCAAAGAAGCTTCGTGGAAAAACTCCAAGGAATGTCGTTGGTCTGGAAAGACCACTGCCTGTTTCCCTGGCCCCATGTGATCGCCTAGGGGCACAGGCAGGAGACAGCCCTGCAGCTTACACTAATGTCCAGTAGGGTCCTGCCGGGCCGGGCTGAGCGTCCCTGCTGTGTGCCACCAGGGTGCAGGAGGCAGCTGACGGTGACACGTTGGAAAGAGCGGACCTGATCTGTGTGGAAGAAACTGCTGGAGAAAGGGGGAGACACGGAGTCCTGCTGAGTCTCACCCACGTACCGAGGAGCGCAGGCTGGAGCCCGTTTACAACCGCACAGAGAAAACTAGAACTTCACCAACATTAGATTTTTCAGCAACAGGGTTTATTGTTTAAATATTTACAAGTAATAATCTATTGAAAAAATTTAATTTCTTACAAACTTCTGCATTCAGTATTCCCGGATCACCTTACTATTTTGCACTTACATGCCACATTTTCCCCATGAATAGTTATTTTCTCAAAATCCTGAAATATTTGCTAAATTCTGTCAAAAGGCTCTTTTAGAGGTTTTTGTCCCCCGACTTAGTTTTCTGATGTGAAATCTAGCTGAAGTTACCTCCACTTTGGTTTCACGACTGATGTCTCCTTAGGGTAAGAACTTTAATGTTGGCTAAGAAGTGAGTGACCACTGGATTCTCCTCTGCTGGTGACACTGCTCTGTAGGGTCTGTGTCCTCACATGTGCCACGGGGTTTCTCTGTGAGCCAAGGGGTTCCCGTGAGTCTTCACCACGGTGTGACTTTTGGTGTTCCTCAAGAGCATTCTCCCTCTTCCACCTGGGGCGAGCGTCTACTCAGACCTCACTGAGCTTTCTTGGGCGCAGGCCCGGTGCCCGCTGAGCGGTGTGCACGGTGATTACCGACCTCGGGCTTCTCCCGCGCGGAGGTGCCGTGGCCGCAAACCTGTCCCTTCCTCGCATTTACAGAGTGAGTGCGCTTGTGTCGCCTGTGGTCGGAGCACTGACCGAAGGTCTTGCCGCATGGACAGCACACGGCGGATTTCTCCCAGAGAAGTTTGCGTGCGAGAGCCTGTGCGAGTGAGACCGAACGACGTGCGAGTCCTGTGGCGCGTTTCAGTGTTAACCGCTGTGGTGGACGTGGTGCCCGCCTTCGTGACAGTCGTGCCACGCGGGTCATGTGAGGTCAGGACATTTGCCGAAGGCATTCCTAATTTTCTCTCCGTTGTGGGTGCCCTCGTGTCGTCTCAGGGCAGAACACTGACTGAAGGCTTTCCCACAGAGGTGGCACTCGTACGGTTTCTCCCCAGTGTGCGTTCTCTCGTGCCGTCTGAGGGCAGAGCATTTACTGAAGGCTTTCCCACAGAGGTGGCACTCGTACGGTTGCTCCCCCGTGTGCGTTCTCTCGTGCTGTCTGAGGTTGGAGGACTGGCTGAAGGCTTTCCCACACAGGTGACACTCGTACGGTTTCTCTCCAGTGTGAGTCAGATTGTGTTTTCTAAGGTCAGAGCTTTGAATGAAGGCATTCCCACAGAGACGGCATTCGTAGGGCTTCTCTCCGGTGTGAGTCATCTCGTGTCTCCTCAGGCTGGAGCAATTGCTAAAGGCTTTCCCACACAGATGGCACTCACATGATTTACCTCTAGTGTGAAGGTGCTTGTGTTGATTAAGGTACGACTCACTAACGGATTTTTGACACTGTTTACTGACACAGGGGGTCTTTTCTGTGGGAGTCAACAGACGCCGAGTCACCATGAAGCTGCGAGTGAAATCTTCTTCCAAGTCACTGCATTCAAAGGGATCCTCTGGCGAAGGAGACTTCTGCTTTGGGGAAAGAGGTGGAAGGTTGGTAAAGCTTTGTCTATGTCCATACATTCCCTTCTCTATAGGAATAGAAATCGTTCAGTGATGGTCTCCAATCAAAATTCAGTATTACTTGCGTACACATGATGGGTTACTCCCCTGCATACATGAAGATTTTCCCTTTTGTAGCATCCCAACCACAGAGCTTATTACCTGATTTTGGAGACCTTAACATGTTTCAAAGACTAGGCATACGATCAGTGTTTATGAACTTTTGATCAATGTTTAAAAACCTTTTCTTAAAGATCTCAGGTTATGGATTTGAGCTCAGATTCATTAAACCTTTTGCTCAAAAAAAAAAGGCTTAATCCCAATTTAATGTAAATTAGGCTATTGTGCTCAATTACTAACATCCTATTTCCAGGTCTTTGAGTGAGCTGGGTGACTACCCCTGGAACTCACCTCTGGCGTGACCGTAGATGTGTCCTTGCTGCTGATACGCTGTGGGGCTATCATGTCTTGTTCTTTAAGGGCACTTTCCCCACCTAAAACAATTGAAAAAAACACAAATATTTCGAATGGCATTAGGGGAATGAAAATGTTGAAAAGCACCAAGACCCATGGGACTTTGATGGGGGCAAATAAATCAAGGGAAGGAATACTCCAGGAATACTAAGTAATTGGCAAGTGAAGATTTCAAATTGAATTATAAAAAAATTCTAAGGGAGAGAAGTTGGGTAGGCAGTGTGAGTTACTGCGGGAAAATTTAACTGCGATAAGCACACGAATATGCTCTCCCTAAAGCCAAAAAAAGACGGTGGCAGGAGGAAACACGAACCGTGCCTGTCACGTGCGAGGAATAATGGTAACTGAAGAATTCTGCCCAGTGTCCTTCCTCGCATTTTAGGAAGCATCCCTCAGTGGACAAGACCTTCAGCCGGCACTTCCAGGAACATGCTCCCTACTGAGCAGGCACGTCGCCTACTAAGCACAGGTCCCTGCGGCTCACCTGGACCCTGGCTCTGGAGAGATCCGCTTCCTTCAGCCCACAGCTCTTCTCCCCGCTCCAGCTGGAAAATCATATCTGACTGGCAATGGTGGTACCCTGGTCAGTGAAAGAAGGTACATGGATTTTGAATTCTGTGCTGATAAAAGTCCTCTCCTTCCCCGAAGCTAGTAATTATCATCAAGTCCAGGACAGGCTACTGAGGAAGGACAAGGACAACATTGAAGTTCACCCCAGGCACCACTTGAATAGAAAAGAACACTGACATCCAGACAGCGTGTTCACAACAGTGAAGACCTCTGGATGCTGATGTCTGTGCCCAAGCTCAAAGAACGGCAAACAGTCCACATTACACGCTGAATATCTCCAGAGTGGGTTGAATATTATTTTCAAACAGACACCAACAAACATAAGCTCTACAAGAATAACCAAGTTCTATTGTTTTCATTAGTCTGCTTTCAACTCTTGCCACAGTGACTAGAGCAGAATAATTATTTAGAAAACGTTTAATCAGCTTATTTCTACATTCAGAAATACTGAGTTCCCAGTTCTCTTTGTGTTAGAGACTGAGTAGCAACAAAGACATTAAATTGTGGCTAAGATTACATTCTAGTGGGGTGACAGACTAGATGGAGCAAAATACAAAGAAATAACTTATTTTTCCAGGAAGGTCTAGGAAAGATTCAGGGAAGAGTGTGGAGTGGCTACGTCGAAGCTATTCCAGATTCCTGTGGACGGATGGACTGACTACCTCCTGACCCACCCATCTGTATACGTATACATGCATACAGATACACACGTACTGGCAGACTCACCCAGGGAGACCAGATGACGTATATTTTCCAGCATCACATCTCTGAACAGCTTTCGCTGGGATGCGTCCAGTAGGGCCCACTCTTCCTGGGTGAAGTCTACAGCTACATCTTCAAATGTCACTGATTCCTGAAACATCATGGATATTCCGGTTTAGAGCGAGCACTCCCAACAGGCGTCCAGAGTAGGAGGGTTGAGCTGACAGCTCTGAGGAAGGGGGCGGAGGCGCCGGGTGTGTCGAAAGATCAAACCGAACGTGGGGTTCCATCAGCTCATTCTCAGTACCGAATGGGCAGCTGCCTTTCAGATTCATCACAGAGATACATCCAGTCTGAAGCAATAAAACTTCTTTATAAGGGGGTATCACGTGAAGCGTGACATAATATTACCTGGAACTTTAAAAAAAACAACAACAACTGGTATTTCTAGGGGCTCCTGGCTGGCTCAGTCAGTACAGCAGGTGACTCTTTGACCTCTGGATTGTTGAGTTCAAGCCCCACACTGGGTGTGAAGCCTACTTACAAAAGTAAATACGTAAAATAAAGACAAAGTCTAAAATAAAAACTGGTAATGATGGTTTCTGATATGTGGCACTTGAAAATTAATAACTAAAACTCACTTTCTGGTAATTTCAAGTAACTTTACCGACTCACTGTAAGGCAAACAATAACCGTGACCTGTCTCTTTAAACCATGACGCCATTCCCATAGGTAAACATTTAATAAACTGTTACGAGTACTGAAAGACCTGATAAACTAATGTACGAAGTTCTTCCTATCTAAGTAAACGTATTAAATGTAAGCCATTTGCCTATTACTCCTTACACTGTCCCAAGAACCTTGAAACCGTCTGTAGCATTCTTCAAAAATGAACAGGTTTCATAAAGAACTTGGTAAAAATAGTGTCGTCTTGCTCATCTCTATGGGACGCAGATGTTCATAATAAAGGACAAGGTCAGAAGGCTCAGCAGCCAAGCCAGGGACCTCTGAGACGGCTGTGCTGGGGGACAGTCCTGGCCTGACCGCTCCTGTGCCACGAGGACTCCCAATCCCCATCTTCTCTGGGACCTCAGACACAGTTATCACCGTCTCCTATCTGGTCCTTCTGCTAAAGGATAACAGAAGTCTCTTGACTGGTTTTGGTTTATTTAATTCTTAAAAAGTTTCTGCAGGATCTTAAATTGTACTCTACTCCCTCGTCCTGAGTATATAGCCACAGTTATGGAAATAATACTCCCTATACACTAATTGCAGCTAAGAAATATTTTCTTAAAACGTTAATTAATTACAGTAAGGCAAAATGTGTGACTGGGAACATGAATGATAGTGAAAAGTTAGTTCTCTTTTTAAGAAGTTTCCAAAAGTACAAATACACTCTATCAAAACTTTAAAACTGGACAGAACGAGTGACCCTTCATGCCTTTCTGGCCTAAACTTTTCTCGTGCTCCTTTCACACCCAAAGACCCCAACCAGGACTGTAACGCTGGACTGTCAGAACCCACCTCCCTGTTGGACCACAGAGTTGCCCTCCTGGCTCATCTCTTCATCACAACCCTTTACAAAGGACCATTATAGCAAAGAGCGTGATTAGTGAGTGAATCATTTCCCGGTAAGGATATGGACTAAGTTAGAGAAAAAACTTCTTTCTTCTTTTCTGTAAATACATAAGCTTAATGGAGGCGAGAGTAAACTAGTGTGAGGCAGAAAGGTTATTAGTTACTGAGGAGTTCCTGACCCATTAGAACCATCCCAGAGTCCTGGGGAGATTTCACTGGAGCTCGAATCCCTGAATACTTCCTGACTGCACCTGGAATATGCGTGCCAATGGGAAAATCCCGCCCGTCAGATGGCACAAGGGTGTAAGCGGAAAGAGGCGATCCCCACTCACCAGGGGCTGCATTGTCAATAACCCAGACGCAGGTGTCTTTCTCTGGGTCCTTGCTCACTGGCAGTCCAAGCACTAAGCAGGCAAAGCTGAGGACGGAGAAAGAAGCCATGAGATGCAGTCCTGCACATAATGTCCAGTCTAAACTGTCATGAAGCCCCAAACCTTCACCTGGATGTGACACTCCCCACCCAGCCCCACCAACCTGCAGCGCGCTCTACAAGAAATGCAGAGGACTCGCCTCCTCTCCCGTGGTCTAGAGTTAAGAAGACTGACTACAGTTGCTAACCGCGGCCCCCCCCCCCTAAAATACAAATATAGATGTCTCAGGATAAGACCACTGAAAGTATTGAGTGTGTATGGCAATCAGCCCACGGCATCCAGAGTTCTTCAGTTCCCTCTGTGACTCCAGAGCGTGGGGATCCTGGACTTCGGCCGCGTGTCGAGTTTGATTTCCATCTGGAGGTAAATACTCGACTTTCTCAGATTTCCTTATTCTCCTACACAAGCAGTGGTTGTCCAGCATCCATGGCAACCTTCTGGAGCCACATTGCCTTTCTGCTCTCCCTCAACTCCACCTCTGCGATCTGCCCCCTCCCCACCCCCCCAGATGTGGATGTCAAAAAACTAAGTTTATGATAGGATTACTCAATTCGAGGACTTACCCATTTGGAGAGATCAGTGGCACTCATTCTGCTCCCCTGCATCAGAAAGGAGGAGTATAGGAGTCAGAGCGTTCCTGTTATGTACTGTCCCAACCCTCCAGGTCATTCAGGTAACTTGGAATGGCTGGGGTTCAGGAGGATATCTAGCTACTCTTTGATTATTTTAGCTAAGTGGTAGCACAAGGCCTTGAAATCCGATTCTATATGAATCTTCATTAGCTGTACTATCCTACATCACACACACACATACACGTATACATACATGCACATTTACGTATATACACAAATGTGTGTGAAAGACAGAGAAAGCCATTTGTAAACTGTAAATTCTCCCCTAAAATACCAATAATAATTAAATGTATTTCATGGGAAAATGACAATGTGTCATAAGCAAAAATAGGATAACTCACCCATTTGTACCTGGGGTCCAGAAAAAGAGGGAAAAAAAGGAAATTTGTATCAAATGTGACTCTGCTTGGATATTTACATGATGCACTTATTTAATCCTCACAATAAACTGGTGATTTTAATCGATTTACTAATTTAACAAAAGACCTGACGAGAAGAGGTTCGAAACACTTTCTGTATTTTAATCTTGCTCTGCCTGTCTCCCATGCTCAAATTCCTTAAGAATCACACCCCATGCCTGGGTTTAACCTGGAAAATCATGTCGGTTCTGACTTAAGGAGAAGCCCTCCGCCGTTACTACAACGTCCTCTTCCTACTTTTCCAAGAAACACACCCCACACTCAGGTCTCTGTGCGCGGGAACCGGCAGCAGGTGACTTCCGTGCGCCTGCCTTTTCTGTGGCCAAACGTGACCCACGTGGCAAAGAAGCCGATCCCCGCCTAACACCAGCACCACCACTCCTAGGGCTTTTCAAATGTGTCTGGCATCTCTACCTTGGAGAAGTGAATCATTCTTCCACGCTCCCTAAATACTTCAGATCTGCAGGCTCTTCAATCTACACGTTCTCCCCTTTCAAAAGACAGGACTCTTCCCTACTACAATACTGTGTTCGTTTGCTCAGGCTGCTGTAACACGGTACCGCCAACCGAGGGGCTTAAACAACAGAAGTGTATTTTCTCGTGAATCTGGCCGCTGCACGAGACCAAGGCCTCCCCACCCGGCGTGCCCACAGCCGTCCTCTCCCTGTGTCTCCACACTCTTGCTTGGCACACATCGGTGACGTCAGTCCCTCTTCTTGCAAAGACACCAGTCAAACAGACTCCGAGCCCGCCCCACCGACCTCATTTTCCCTTAGTTACCACTTGCGAGGCCCAATCTCCAAATACATTCTTAGGGTTGGGACCTCCACGTTTGACTTTTGGGAACACAAAATTCAACCTGTAATAGAGATGAATTTACATACAGTGACATTCTGCCTCAGTTTTCCCCACAAGTCCTACATTCGTGTCCACTGGTTATTTCTTTCCATCGAATTGAAGTCCTGTTGCCTCTAAGTCCAGCGTGCCCAACTGAATTCCTTTCTCCTGTTTTGTTCACAACTATATTATGAAGTCTCCTTTCCCCAAAACATGTCCATCTCTCCACAATCACCTATCTCCTCACTGACGCTCATGATCTCTCTCGTAACTTGAAGCCAAAATCTCCTCTGGACGGATTTTCTCTCCAGCCCCTGGCCTTCCATCCTCCCTTCAGAGCCGAACCGGAAGTGCTGGTGTCCCTCACTCACGTCGTCCCCTCCCTCTGACTTACAAAGACCACCAATGATTACTTTGTAAGTACACGTTGTTACTATCACTGTCTCCATAAATAAATCCTTACATGGAAATGAGGAGGAGTTAAACCCTGACCTCCTTTTCTGAACATCCTGCTGCCGTTACCTGACACTTTAAGTCTCCTCTACAATCGGTCCTTCTCGCATGTCCTCTGCAAAGAATTCCTCAATCCTGTCGGAATGTCTCGAGACTTCACGTGAGCTCCTGCTCACCTTTTATACCATGTCCTGGTAGGCTCATGCATTTCTTCAACTGCTCCACATTTTTTCTGTTGCTGTCCCTAAATTGAAAGTAACCAATTTCTTGTCTGGATTCCATTTCTGAATGATCACCTCTGCCTGCAAACGTACATACACCCATACACCTAAAATGAAATATTTCCCAGGACAGTAACTCCACCGCTCGAAACATCAAATGTATTCCTCCTCTGTCTGAATCTTAGCTAATGGCTCCATCTGAGTGTTGGTATTGTAAATGCCTTCATCCCTCCGACAAACACACTGCTATTATTTCTAAACTGGCCACTGGTGTCATTCTTCACTTCCACCTCCATCAACGAACGTCCTGCCCCATACTCCTCCTCCTCCAGTGTCAGTCTGCATCTCAATTATACAGAGACACTTTCACTAAACTCCAACCAGAGTAAGCCTCTCCCTTGCCCTCCGCCTTGACTTAAACAGAACTACTGCCCTTTCAGGTCACTCATGAAATTGTTATGTATTTACTTACGCTGTCCTCTCGATGGTCTAAATGCGGAAAAATGCACCTATGAATGGTAGAGTTAGGCAAGTCCCCCTCTGATCGTTACATCTGAATTATGAAGACAGAGAAATTCTATGCCCACAGTAAGGAAACCTCCCCCCAAATGCCTGTGGTCAGATAAACCATCATTTTCTGATTATAAATTCCTCTCTGAAGTACGGGAGTCAGTCTTTTCTGGTATAAATTCTCTCCAGTACTTCCCCAGACCCAAACAGATGGAAAAGCTAACAAAGCCAACTCTTTGAGGATGCAGCCACCACACAAAGACCCTCAGAGTTTCTTTCTAGTTCTAGACAGATCACTCTTTCGATGGTGATCCGTCTTTATAAGCAGTTGACAACGTCATCAGTAACGTAAACAAAAGACATACCCTGGCCAGTCTGGATGACAGTCAATATAAATCTAATTGAGGCATGCCTTTTTTTCTAATTAGGTAAATCATATAGATGCAGTTAAGGAAAAAAAGATGATGCTTTTTTTTGTTTCTAACCCTTTTTAGACTCATGTTAGGTTCACTGCAAACTGAGCATAAGATACAGACAGTTCCCATATACCTCCTGTCCCCACAAAAGAATGGCCTTCCCCACTATCAATATACCACCAGAGTGCTACATTTGTCACAACTGATGAACCTACAGTGATACATCATCATCACCCAAAGTCCTTAGTTTTATACTAGCGTTCACTCTTGGTGTTGTAAATTCTACTGGTTTTGAAAAATATACAATGACATGTATCCACTGTTACAGTATCATCAGATTTTCACTGGCCTAAAAATCCCGTACTGTGCCTATTTATCCCTGCCCACCACCCAATCCCTGGCCACCACTGATTGTTTTACTGTCTTCATAGTTTTACCTTTTCCAGAATGTCATATAGTTGGGATCATACAGTATGTCTTTTTCAGATTGGTTTCTTTTACTTAGTAACAGGCATTTAAACCTCCTCCATTTTCACTGGCTTAAAAGCTCATTTCTTTTTACCACTGAATAATTTCTACAGTTTGGCTATACTACGGTTTAGTTATCCATCACCTACTGAAGGAAGGAACTTAGTTCCTTCCAAGTTTTGGCAATTACAAATAAAGCCGTTCTAAAACAACCACGTGTAGGTTTTTGTGTGGACCTACGTATTCCAACTCATTTGGATAAACAAGAAACATGACTGCTGGATCACATGGTAAGAGTTTGTTTAGTTTTGTAAAAAAAACAAAACAAAACTCCCACTATCTTCCAAAGCAGCTGTACCAGTTTGCATTCCTACCAGCAATGAAGGAGAGTTCCTGTTGCTGTGTATCTTTACCAGCATTTGGTGGTGTTGGTATTTTGGATTTTCCCCTAGAATTCTAATGGCATGCAGTGGTACTCTCGTTTTTATTTTAATTTGTATTTCCCTAATGACATGATGTTGAGCATACTTTCATATGCTTATTTCCTATCTTCTTTGGTGAAATGGCTGTTCAGATCTTTTGATCCCCCCCCCCCTTTTTTAACGTTTATTTATTTTGAGAGAGAGACAGAGAGCAACTGGGGAGGAAGGTCAGAGAGAGAGAGACACAGAATCTGAAGCAGCTCCAGTATCTGAGCTGTCAGCACAGAGCCTGATATGGGACTCAAACTCAAGAGCCGCGAGATCATGAACTGAGCTGAAATCGGATGCTTAACTGACTGAGCCACCCAGGCACCCCACTTTTGCCAATTTTTGAATGGAGTTGGTCATTTTCTTATTGTTGAGTTTTAGGAATATCTTATATTATGGTTAAGTCCTTTATCAGATGTGTGTTTTGGAAATATTTTCTCCCAGCTTGTGGCTCTGTCTTCTCATTTTCTTCAGTATTGAAGCAGAAGTATTTAATTTTAATCAAGTTCAACTTATCAGTTCTTTCATGGATCATGCCTTTGATGTTGTAGCCAAAATGTCATTGCCAAACTCAAGGTCACCTTGATTTTTTTCCTTTGGGAGTTGTATAGTCTTGTGTTTTATATTTAGATGTTAATATTTTGAGATAATTTTTTAGGAGTATAATGTCTGTGTCTAGATTTTTTTTTTTTTTTTGTATATGAATTTCAGTTATTACCTGCCCTCTCACTGTTGAAAATGCTTTTTTTCTCCATTATATTTCTTTGTCAAATATCAGTTGACTGTATTTGTGTGGGTATACTTCTGGGCTCCCTGTTGTGTTTCACTGATATAGCTGTCTGTTTCACCAACAGATTACATAGTTTAACTTGTCATCCTTCTAAAGGTCTCAAAAGCAATATTCATCCATCTTGTGGATTTGGGTTGTTACAGGCAACACTGGAGAGAAGCTAAAGTGAGAGCTGTATGCTGCTCTTTATTTTCAAGAGGACTCATCATGTGACATCTCTCAGGCTGTGAGCATCCTGGTGACTCCAGATAAATGAAACATTTGAGCTTAAAATATATATTTGGCTACCTAGAGTGTGTATATTTTACTGTCAGGAAATAGAAAAACAAATCAGCATAGGTCTCTTCATCAGATTTAGTTGATTGATGCCTAACAACTGTAAAACCCTACAAGCTTCAAAGTATTAAGGCTTTCTAGAATAAATAACGTAGCTTCATTACTTATTTTACTATAAATAGGATGTGCTTTGTTTTTGAAAATAAGTTTCAAAGAAGTAGGACATATCTTAAGATACACGGAAATCTGGAGATCCAAAAGAACAGATTGTTTTTGAAGAAAAATCATGCAATATACATTTTAAATACTAGCATTTGATTTAGAAAAAATTGTCGTTTTCATCTTTGTCATCAGTATCACTGGCATTATCATCACCATGAAAAGCTAGTGTCCTAAGGCCAAAAGAACGTCGAACCAGGTCCTGCTGGAGCCAAACTGTTCAGAGGTCAAGGGCCAAGGCTCTGGTCTCAGCCCGCTGGGGCCCCAGCCAGGCTCCCCCACATGCAGGGTGATGGTTAAATTGAGATGGCCTTTACTCCCTCATAGGACTATTGAGAGGTAAAAATGGGTTAATGAGTGTAACGTTTTCACACTGAGTCACTGCTGTAATTACTTGTAACGGGAGCAGTAAAGGCCAGCTGCAGCTAAGTAGGCAGGAGTACAGGGCACGGAGGGTTTTGGATCCAAATGTGAACCACTGTCCACAGCTCCCTGAGCCCATGTTTTTACATCTGGCGTCTCCCACGTGTATTTGTCTTTTTTCATGGTCTTCCAGACAGACTGATCTTCTATAGACATAGAGCCCAGTAAATAACAGCGAACTGTTAACACAGAGGAAGCAGTAAAGAAACAAGCTACCTTATATTCTACAAAGTGCTGACAATGCCATGATACCACCTTCTGAGCACAATTAAAAAAAATTAAATAGCCACAGTGCAGCAGTGAGGAAGACAATAACCCAACATGAGCACCAAACTTATGGGGCTCCTGACTAACACCAGTCACAGTCTTCCCTTTGGTCTGGGGTGGACAGTGGGAGTCTGCATTTTGACAAGTACACCAGGGATCCTGATGTAGGAGTAGAACCCTGAAAATGTGACACAGTGGCCAATAAGCTAAAGACAGATTCTTAATATGGATTCAGGTCACCATCAGACACGGCCAGATTCATCACTCGCTCATCCCTGGTTGAACTGAAATCATCTGCCTCACAGGCACTTGTCTCATTCATGGGCCACAGGCCAGCTGGCTTTACTGTCTCACCCGTGCACAGCCCTTTTACTAGAACTTCCTTCCCATCCCCCACTTGGCATTCTTGAACTTCCCCTTTAAGAATCTGATTACATATCATACCCCTTTGGGAGATGGGATCCCCTTCCCTCAACATTCAGTCTAATGTTGGTGCCAAACCTCCCCATTATCCCAGGAGGGCATTTAGGACACCTCCCTGCAACTGCCACCTTGACTGTCTCCTTCTCAGAGCTGTGTGAGCTGAGGACAGCAAAAACACTTGGCTGGGCTCATTATTGTCCCCGGGTCCCCATAAACTGTATGGGATATGGAGAGATACGATGCATGTTAAAGTAGTGAGAGAACAATTCATATAAACAAAGCCTTCTGTTTTAGATCTATCAACACAGGACCAAACCTTAGTGCTTTGGCGGCACTATTCTCGCCTTCTGCCCTTCTACCAGAAACAACACTTTTAGCCTTCAAACGAAACGCAAAGTGATGGGACTAATTTATGGACGACGAAGGCTCCACTCCAGAGCGCAGGCTCAGGATCCTGGGGTCTTACGTCCCAGTGGAATACCACCCCCACCCCACCCCCCGCGCTGATGGCAAGTCCTCTTTGGGGAATTTGTGGGGGGTTTTTCCTCCTCTAATTCACAGCTTGGTTTGCAAACTGACTTCAGTATCAACCTCCACAAGAAATAGCTGAAGAGACTTAAGGTCGAAGGTCTTCCTGGGATCCACAGGGCTGGCCCAGGGCTGGTGTCCAACTGGTCCTCAGAAAGTGGCTGGGAGATGGGGGGAGGTATCTCACTTAGGCACCGGCTGATGAATTATCTGCCGTCCATGTCTGTAGACAGTCCTGCCATACTGCAGTATTAAACTGGAGACCCCCATGTCCATAGTCTGTGCAGGTGCCTGTGTGCATATGATGAGGCAGTTCTATCTGGGACAGCTGTAGAGCGAATGCTGGGTAAACAGCAGATTCTCCTAAGTGTTTTACCATGGAAATTCCTGGGCTTTGTTTTTAGATACAGAAAGATTTAAGTAAAATATTATTACATAGCGATGACTTTTCATCCAGAAAGCATTTGCTACGGACAAGTACATATAAATGCTTGAACATTCTCTAGAGAGCTCAATAAAAATACAACTTTTTTTTTTTAATTTTTTTTTCAACGTTTATTTATTTTTTGGGACAGAGAGAGACAGAGCATGAATGGGGGAGGGGCAGAGAGAGAGGGAGACACAGAATCAGAAACAGGCTCCAGGCTCTGAGCCATCAGCCCAGAGCCTGACGTGGGGCTCGAACTCATGGACCGTGAGATCGTGACCTGGCTGAAGTCGGACGCTTAACCGACTGCGCCACCCAGGCGCCCCAAAAATACAACTTTTAAATTTGGTTTCGTAAAATTGTTTTAAAACATACATCAGCATTTATACTTTTCTTTTGTGCCTGTTATTTCTGTGAAAAGCAAATTTCCTTGATCAAATTAAGTAGATGTGAATTTTGTTCTTGCTATTATCTTATTTTCAATAAATAAAAATCACTGCGCCAATACTGCTGTTACGATAATACCTTAGGAGTTCAAAAATCTATTGTCTTAAGAAAATACAGAAATTGATGGAGTAAAATGGTGGAGGAGTGGGGAGGCCCTAAGCACGCATCCTCCCTGGAACACAGCTAGATAAATATCAAATCATTCTGAACACCCAAGAAATCAATCATAACTCTCAGAGAACAAACATGCACATCTAAAAACCAGAAAAATGACCCATGGAAGGAAGGAACTGCATAGAATTCGTGGGAGAAAAGAGCTGCAGGTGCTCCCCAGGGAAAGGAGCCCTGGTCTCAGTGGGAGTAGGGAGAGGAGGGAGAGGGAGAGAAAAAGGGGGGGGGGTGTGTGTAAGAGGGAAAACACCCAAGGGACTGCTCAAGAAAATTACTCCCCAAAACTTCAGACAAGGAAAAAGGACAGGGTTACAACACCACCAGTTTTCCAGAAACAGTGGAGCGCACATTCCTAAGTTTCGGAGGTCTGTGACATTCCCAGGAAGAAAGGACAGCCAGATATTTTAATCAATGCATATATAAGTAAATTGTCTGAACTAGAATTTAAAACAACAATTATAAGGATATTAGCTGTGCTTGAAAAAAGCATAGAAGACACTAGAGAGGGGCGCCTGGGTGGCGCAGTCGGTTAAGCGTCCGACTTCAGCCAGGTCACAATCTTGCGGTCCGTGAGTTCGAGCCCCGCGTCGGGCTCTGGGCTGATGGCTCGGAGCCTGGAGCCTGTTTCCGATTCTGTGTCTCCCTCTCTCTCTGCCCCTCCCCCGTTCATGCTCTGTCTCTCTCTGTCCCAAAAATAAATAAACGTTGAAAAAAAAAAAAGTGAATTTAAAGAAGACACTAGAGAATACCTTACTGCAGAGATAAAAGAACTAAAATCTAGTCATGCCAAAACTAAAAATGCTGTAACCGAAATACAATCCCAAATGGAGGCCATAAAAATGAGGATAGACAAAGCAGAGGAGCAAATCAGTGATACAGAAAATAAAATTATGGAAAATAATGAAGCTGAAAAGAAGAGGGTAAAAAAGGTCATGGACCACAAAGGCAGATTTCGGGAACTCAGTGACTTATTAAAAATGTATTCGCATCATAAGAGTCCCAGAAGATGAAGAGAGAGAAAGAAGGGTAGGAAGTTTCTTTGAACAAATTATAGCTGAAAACTTCCATAATCTGGGGAAGGACACAGATATCAAAATCCAAAAAGCACAGAGAACTCCCATTAGATTCAACAAAAGCCAATCGTCGCCAAGTCATAAAAGTCAAGTCAAAAATCACAAACACAAAGATAAGAATCATGAAACCAGCAAGGGAAAAAAAAAAAGTCCTTAGCCTACAAGGGAAGACAGATCAGATTTGCAGCATATCTGTCCACAAAAACATGGCAGGCCAGAAAGGAGTGGAAGGAAATGTTCAATGTACTGAATGGGGCAAATATGCAACCAAGAATTCTTTTAGTTAGGCTGTCATTCAAAATAGGAGGAGAGATAAAGAGTTTCCCAAACAAAAACTAAAGGAGTATGTGACCACTAAACTAGCCCTGCAAGAAATTTTAAAGGGAATTCTTTGGAGGGAAAAAGAAAAAAAAAAGACCAAAGCAACAAAGACTACAAAGGACCAGAGAACATCACCAGAAACACCAACTCTACAGGTAACACAATGGCACTAAATTCATACACTTCAATAATCACTCTGAATGTAAATCAACTAAGTGCTCCCATCAAAAGACATAGGGTAGCAGAATGGGTAAAAAAAAAAAAAAAAAAAAAAAAAAAAAAAGATCCCATCTATATGCTGCCTACAAGAGACTAAAGACACCTGAAGATTGAAAGTGAGGGGATGGAGAACCATCTATCATGTTAATGGACATCAGTAGCCATACTTCTATTAGACAAACTAGATTTTAAAACAAAGACTGTAACAAGAAATGAAGAAAGGCATTGTATTATTATTAAGGAGTCTATCCATCAAGAAGATCTAACAGTTTGAGTGTTTAGGCCCCCAAATTGAGAGCACCCTAATATATAAATCAATTACTAACAAATATAAAGAAACTCATTGATGATAATATAATAATAGAAGGAGACTTTAACACCCTACATATGGCAATGGACAAATCTAAGCAGAAAATCAACAAGGAAACAATAGCTTTGAATGACACACTGGACCAGAAGGACTTAACAGATACATTCGAATCATTTCATCCTAGAGCAGAATACACCTTCTTTTCTAGTGCACATGGAACATGTTCACATGGCACATACTGGGTCACAAATCAGCCTTCAACAAGTACAAAAAGATCACAATCAAAGTATGCATATTTTCAGATCACAATGCTATGAAACTTGAAGTCAAACACAAGAAAAAATTTGGAAAGCCCTCAAATACATGGAGGTTAATAAAGAACATCCTACTAAAGAAAAAATGGGTTAACCAGGAAATTAAAGAAGAAATAAAAAAAAATACAAGGAAGCACGTGAAAATGAAAAGACAAGGGTCCAAAACCTTTGGGATGCAGCAAAAGGCAGTCCTAAGTGGGAAGTATATTGCAATTCAGGCCTATTTCAAGAAAAAAGGATCCAAATATACAACATAACCTTACATCTAAAGGACCTAGAAGAGGAAGAGCAAATAAAACCTAAAGCCATTAGAAGAAGGATAATAATAAAGATTAGAGCAGAAATAAATATAGGGAAAAAAACAAAAAAACAGAACACATCAATGAAACTAAATGCTGGTTCTTTGAAAGAATAAACAAAACTGAACCCCCTAGTCAGACTTATCAAAAAGAGAGAGGACCCAAATGAAAGAGGAGTGATCACAACCAACACCAGGGAAATACAAATAATCATGAGAATACTATAAAAAATTATATGCCAACTTGGCAATCTGGAAGAAATGGACAAATTCCTAGAAACTCACAAACTACCAAATTGAAACCGGAAGAAATAGAAAATTTGAACAGACCCATAACCAGCAAAGAAATTGAATCAGTAATCAAAAATCTTCCAACCACCAAGAGTCCTGGGCCAGACAGACGGCTTCCCAGGAGAATTCTACCAAACAATTTAAAGAATAGTTATACCTATTCTCAAACTGTTCCAAAAAACAGAAATAGAAGAAAACTTCCAAACTTCGTCTACAAAGCCAACATTACCTTGATTATAAAACCAAAGACCCCACTAAAAAGGAGAATTACAGGCCAATATCCCCGATGAATATGGATGCAAAATTCCTCAACAAGGTACTAGCAAAATAAATTCAACAGTATACTAATAGAATTATTCACCCATTGATCCCATTATCAATGGGATTTATTCTTGAGCTACAGGGCTGGTTCAATATTTGCAAATCAATCAACACGATATACTACATTAAAAAAAAAAAAGAACCATATGATCCTGTCAATGGATGCAGAAAAAGAATGGACAAAATATAGCATCAATTCTTGATAAAAACGCTCAACAGAGCAGGGACAGATGGAACATATGTGAATGTCATAAAGGCCATTTATGAATGACCCACTGCTAATATCATCCTCAGTGGGGAGAAAGTGAGAGAGCCTTTCCCCTATGGTCTGGAACAAGACAAGGATATCCACTCTCACCATTACTATTTAACATACTACTGGAAGTCTCAGCCTCAGCAATCAGACACCAAACCAAAAAAACCTGCATCTAAATCGGCAAGGAAGAAGTCAAGCTTTCACTATTTGCAGGCAACATGATACTCTACAGAGAAAACCCAAAACACTCCACCAAAAATTGCTACAACTAATACATGAATTCAGCAAAGTCACAGGATATAAAATCAATGTTGTAAATATAAAATCTGTTGCATTTCTATACATCAATAATGAAGTAGCAGAAAAATAAATCAAGGAATCGATCCCATTTGCAACTGCACCAAAACCAGTAAGATACCTGGGAATAAACCTAATTAAAGAGGGAAAGATCCATACTCAGAAAACTGTAGAACACTCATGAAAGAAACTGAATAGGACACAATAAATGGAAAACCATTCCATGCTCACGGATTGGAAGAACAAACAGTGTCAGAATGTCCATCCTATCCAAAGCAATCTACACATTTAATGCTAGCCCTATCAAAATACCACTAGAAGTTTTTGCAGAGATAGAACAAACAGTCCTAAAATTTGTATGGAACCACCAAAGACCCTGAATAGCAAAAGCAATCCTGAAAAAGAAACACAAAACTGGAGGCATCACGATTTCAGATTTCAAGCTGTATTACAAAGCTGCAGTCGTCAAGGTATTATGGTACTGGCACAACAACAGATACATAGATCAATGGAACAGAATAGAAAATCCAGAAATGGACCCACAACTGTACAGTCAACTCATCTTCCACAAAGCAGGAAAGAATATCCAATAGAAAAAAGCCTCTTCAACAAATGGTGTTGGGAAAACTGGATGGCAACATGCAGAACAATGAAACTGGACCAATTTCTTACACCACACACAAAGATAAATTCAAAATGGATGAAAGATCTAAATGTGAGACAGGAAACTATCAAAATCCTAGAGGAGAACGCATGAAGCAAGTTCTCTGCCCTGGGCCAGAGCAACTTCTTACTAGACACGTCACCAAAGGGAAGGGAAACAAAAGCAAAAATGGACTATTGGGACTTCATCAAGATAAAAACCTGCACAGCAAAGGAAACAATCAAAAAAACTAAAAGGCAGTCTACAGAATGGAAGAAGACATTTGCAAATGACACATCTGATAAAGGGTTAGTATCCAAAATCTATAAAGAACTTACCAAACTCAACACCCAAAAAACAAGCCAGTAAATGGGAAGAAGACATATGAATAGATGCTTTTCTAAAGAAGACACCCAGATGGCTAACAGACACATGAAAAGATGTTCAACATCAGTTATCATCAGGGAAATACAAATCAAAACCATGATTGGATACCCCCTCCCACCTGTCAGAAGAACCAAGTGTCGTTGGTGAGGATGTGGAGAAAGGGGAACCTTCTTGCACTGTTGGTGGGAATGCAAACTGGTGCAGCCACTCTGGAGAACAGTATTGAGGTTCCCTAACAAACTAAAAACAGAACTACCCTATGATCCAGCAATTGCACTCTTAGGTATTTACCCCAAGGATACAAAAATATGGATTCGAAAGGGTATATGCACCCCATTGGTTATAGCAGCACTACTGATAATAGCCAAAGTATGGAAAGAGCCCAAAGGTCCATCGACTGATGAATGGATAAAGACGAGGTGGTACATATATGCCATGGACTTTAACTCAGGCATCAAAAAGAATGAAATCTTGCCATTTGCAATGATGTGGGTGGAGCTAGAACATATTATGGTAAGGGAAATAAGTCAATCAGTGAAAGACAAATACCGTATGATTTTGCTCATATGTGGAATTTAAGAAACAAAACACAGAACATATGTGGGGGGCTGGAGAAGAGAGAGAAACCAACAATAACAGACACCTAATGAGAACAAACAGATGGGTATTAAGCAGGGTGCTTGTGCTGAGCACTGGGTGTTACAGGTAAGTGATGAATCACTGAATTCTCCTGAAACCAATATTGCACTATAAGTCAACTAAAGTTTAAATTAAAAAAAAAAAAAAAATCAAGAACAACTGCCCTTACATATTCCAGATAATTCAAGTCACTTGGATCACTCTGTTGGATTACTAGATCAATTCTTTCTCATCAACACGTATACACTTTTCTAAATAAAATTTCTGGGGCAACTGACCTTTATTTGCCGTCTTGGGAAGCTTATCAGTAAGTAAATCTTAACTGGAGCTTTAATACACACCAGGCAAGAATCTGTGAACTTTAAATGTGCTGAATCAAACTCAAAAAATATTAAAGTGTTATGATTCACATCATTATGAGGGAACTATGGCACAGGTGTGACAAAGCACATGGCAGAAACATGGTAATAAAAAAGGGTGCCGAATGCATCCTTAGGGAGTCTCACAGAATCAGCAGCTTTGGACTTAAATGACAGCCAGGTCCCCGTACTATTCCTACTTCATAGATGAAGTAAATGGATGCAAAGAGAAGCCAACTTATCCAAGAAATGTCAACTATCCACTCAACTCATCACTTCCAGGCACCTACTTCCAAGCTGCACTGGAAAGGCTTTGAGGTAGTCAAGTGCCCACTCAACTCTCTTTTCACTTTTGGCACTTTTATTACATTTCCCTTTGACAGCTCCTCCTTTTGAAAATTCCTGGAGTTTTGAGTATAGAAAAAGCCCCCTTCTGCTCTGGCGTGGTACTGGAGCTCATTTTTCCTTTGAGATTAGGTAATGACATTGTCTGGGTTTAGGATATATTTTTCCTATTGTTTCCTATTTCTGTAACTAAGTCCAGAAATAGATGGATTAGTCTTCCTTAGACCAGTCCATCCAGTAACCTCGCTTTTCTGAATTTAAAATGACCATAGTGTTGACTTACAGTTAACATAGAAGTTTGATTTGGACTACCATCCACCCATCCCCAAACACCTTCTTTACGCATTAGGGAAATTTCAAGCTATGGAACATAGATCTGTCCAAAGCAGCTTACATCCTTCACACCTAGTGACTGAAAGTTAAAATAACTTCTCGTAGAATGTCGTAAGAGTTGAAGAGGCTGGACCACTTAAGCTTTGGATTTCTGTCCTGGGGCGTCAGCCTTGGCAGCATCCCAGAACTCCACCGAGATTTAATCAATGCCGGATCTATTTAACCCTCAAAGAGGAATGATACCAATACTGCAGAAAGAAAGTCATTCACAACCACGGTTTTCCCTTGGGTCCTGATTGTGTGGAATCATGGAACTTCGTCCATTCACCGTCACCGAGCTCCACCTACAGCAGCACTCAAGACCCTTGCAGCTCCTCCCTTTTCAAACAAATAGAACGGTTGTGACAGTTGTGACAGGGCTGGTTTTGTAAGGGAGTGGGCTTATGTTTCTGGACTCTATTCTTCCCAACTACAAAAAGCTAGGTCCATTCAAGAGGTCACTGGCTCAGAGGTAAGAGGAGCTACTCTAACTGGCTTCCTTAAAACATAAGCCACAGCATCCTAGTGAGATTGTTCTTCTCAATTCCACCATTATACTCCTACCCTGGGGCAACAAAGGAGAGTTACTAATTTTCTTTTATATATTCCTTCAATGCCTCTGGCAGTTATGCTTGATCTGACATGGACTGGCTCCTAAGAGTTGCTTATAAAATATTCAGAGGTTTGGAAACTGGATGGAAAGCCTTTGTTAGCTTGAATTTTGCCACGGTATACAAGGAAACCAGCAAATGGTATAAATCAGTGCTTTGTCTGTTTCAGAGAGTCAGTTAACTACTACCCTCCAGAGGCCACTGACCTGTATGTTTCCCTTTCCAACAAGACCACAGAATGTGGCTTCTTGCCTCCATGAGCATCATCTTGAGAGAATACTACTTTCCTCTGTCATCTGCCATATAAAATCTTGCATATTTTACTTAAAGTTGGTAACATTACTTTAAAAGTAACATGCTTTTTACCATTCCTAAAACACACACTTTTTAAGAAGTGTTTAATATGAAAAATAAACATTTCAAAATCTTCAAAATTTCTATAACCCCCAAACCCACATCCCCAAAGATAATCATGGTTAGCACTGTGGTCCCTAGCCCAGACTCCATTCCAGCAGAGGTGTGTCCATTCCAGGACCACTGATTCTCTTAAACTCAGTGACATCTTCTAGCCCTGCTCTGTACGAAGTCTATGGAGAAGTCATGGAAGATCTAAGAAGCTAGCTGCCCAAATACATCATCAATATTGATCACATATTAGGTGACGGGTATTTACTGATAATCTTGCCATTTATTCAGACCCTATAAGTTTGCCATTATGATCTTCACTTTTCCTCTTAGAAAGCCAGCTTGCAGAGGATTCACATGACCTGACAAAAACCATACAGCATACAATTTACTCAACTATTTGCTCATATTTATCTGGCTCAAAAGCCTATTGCCTGACCACAGTTTATGAGTTATGTCCTCACGGTTTCAAATGTCTCAGAAAAATAGGAACCCCAGATGGATAACCACTTGCAGGAAGAGAAAGGATAAAAAGGGCATATGGTTTGTAAGTAAGGGTGGTGAGAAATGGGACCGAGTCCTTTTGTGGCATCACTTCCACCCTTCGGGATAAGGTTGGGCTGGAACTAAAGGGGACCAAAGTAGCGCAGAACTTCCTGTGGAAAAGCCTTGGCATCCTCCCTTCTGACATGGGGCGTGGACTTCCAGGAGGTTGAAGATTTGGGGTCTGGGCCTGAGGCCACCACACATGTGTCAAGTAGAGGGCAAGGCTTCAGTGGTGGGAGGAATATGTGGCTCCAGCGGCTGCAGTGAATCCATCTTTTCTAGTGGAGACAATACTTGGCTCATGAGACCATTCGCTCTCCTCCTACTGAGTTTCTAAAGCTTCTGAAGATACAGACTACTGCCTGTAGGAATCCATCTGCTGAGAAGTTCACCAGTTTTAGGTGGTAGAACCCATCAACCTCAGAGAGGGCCATCATGAGCCCCTTTCCTGACACTCAAGGAAATGTCCACTACTCCCACGAAATGCAGAGCCTTCAGCCTGGACCAGGTCACCACCTACCTGTCATGAAGACAGGAACAGGGTCCAGGCCAAAGTTGTGTTGGAAGAATAGTGAAGAGAAGTCACTTTCCTCAAAGATCCATGACTTGGACTTGGACATTTTAGAGTTGTGCAGTTCTAGACTTGCCAGGAATTGGGGAAGTTTGGTGACTGGGAGTTTCCTCAAGTATGCGACACGCAACTAGAGTTTAGTTCGGATTCTGTGTCTCCCTCTCTCTCTGTTCCTCCCCCACTTGCACACTGTCGGTCTCTCTCTTGAAAATAAATAAAGATTAAAAAAAAAAAAAAGTGGAATGACTGCTGTTCAGGGCTCTTGGACAGTATCAAAGCTCCACTGAGCCATCATATATACAGTCTCTGGAGGGCCCAAGATGGGTTTTGTGTAAGAAATGCCATCCCAGCTGCCATCCACATAAAGCGGATCCCCTCAAGCATTTTCCCAGAGTCCATACGTACCCTGTAAGGTGTCACGTACATGTCTCCATAGTGCAGAATGCTCCACTAGCATCTTCCAAAGCTTACCAACTCTGTAGAGGAAGAAAACTGGCATTCATCTCCAAGACTGACAAGAGCCCCAGTTTCACCCCGGTCCCTTGCTGTCCTTCTCCACGGCTACGAGGCCAGAAAGTGGTTGGATATCCTGTTCCAACTCTGCCCTAAGCTTTTATACCAATATTTTCCCTTTTAGGGCACTTGGACTGAGACTCTATACCCTTCTGAGTACCTCTCTTGAGCTTCAAGGTACCTGCCCTTCAGAACAGTGGGAACACCCCTCCCCTGCACACTGGTCCACACCTGGAAATCTGAATCTCTTCTGTAATGCACAGAGATGAGAATGTCTTCAGCATCACAGAGATAGGCAATGCCAAGGTGATTACCAAGCTGTGCTCTCTGCCCGTTGTATGCATGTACTATGATGGAGAATTGAATCTTTTGCCTTCTGGGGTGAGTTGAAGGGTCTGAGGAACTGGAGAAGTGTTTAAATTTCTGGGGAGGTGACAGCTGGATTCTGGGTACTGTATCCTCTTGTTTTCCTATGAGTCACCCAGTGGAGAGGACAGAACTTTGATTCAGATCTGGAAGAGAAACTCTGTATTAATGCAAGCATCTGATAACTGGAGAAAGGTAGCCAATATCCAGGACACTTCACAATGCCCAAAAGATTCTCTATAAATATGGTTTACCAACTGAGTTATCCAGAGCATATGGGAGAGTCCAAGGAGAGAGAAGGAAGATCTCAGGAAACTAGTAACGCACTGGCCGTGGGATTATGTTAGATTTTGCCTTCAAGACAAATTTAGATTGAAATGTAAAATTATGTTCTACCTTTAGAATTTTTATTCAAAGGAAATCTAGGGATATCCAGGGAATCCCTACACATAGGAACAGGAAAGTCCTATGAGTAGGAAGGAAAATTTTACCTACGTATCACTGTGCTTTGTCTGTGTTTCCAAGTGGTAGGCATCAAAGAGGGACATGAATGAATAAGAACCATAAATAAAAAGCAGCTCAGTAGCTCATTATTTCTTATATTATGAAAACTCCCAACTAGGTCCCACAAACTTTCCAAATGTCCTGTGTTAAACAGTCATTATTTTGAGCCAGGAAGAGGTCCTCCTATAGCACAACCCCGACATTTACTTTTCTGCAAACTACCATCATGAATTCATTGGGTTTAAGAATTCAACTTCATAAAAATGACATGAAAAAAGTAACCAACACAGTAGCTATTAAAAAGAAAGAGGCAGGAGTGAAAAAGTAATTGAATATTAATATTCAAAGAATCCCGTGGCTTGGAGCAAAACATCTTTAGAAGCTATCCAATAATTTTAGTAATGGATAGACAACAAATCATTAGAAACCTTAAAAATAGGACTTCAAAGCAGAATTAGGATGAAAGAGATTACAAGACAAGGGAAGAAGGAAGTGACTTGGCAAAACTCCAAAACTTTCAAAAATAAAGTTAAAAAATCATTTAAAAGAGACCACATTGGGAGAGAAGAGAAAGGAACAGACACACTGCTGAAAAGTCACTCATTAATGTCATAGACAGGCTTAAAATGAGCAAAAGGTAAAAGGATTAAATAAAAAATCATTGAAAGCTGTGAAATACAAGCCCACAACCTAGAAAACCCATGTTAGTGGTAAAGATAACAAATGAAATAATATGACAAAAAATAATTTTATGAATTATTTCAATAAAGAAGTATTAAAACATACAAAAAAGCAATTCGTGCGTGAAAATGCACTGTTTGGAAAAACATATATACAGCAATACAAAACAAAAGTGCCCCCATCCCCATAGAGGCTGTAATTCATAGACAAAGAATGATTTGAGGATCATAGTAAAAACTCAAGTGAGGTATAAAAGGACATTCACTGAACAAAGTGGGGAACCAACTGTGACCTTTAACCTCATAACCAAGTAAACTCTTCCTCAACTATCACAAGAGATGGATTTCAGAAAGATTCGTGGACGGGAACAGCTGGGTGGCTCAGTCGGTTAAGCCTCCGACTCCGGATTTCGGCTCAGGTCATGATCTCGCAGTTCACAAGTTCGAGCCCCGGGTCAGGCCCTGTGCTGACAGCTCAGAGCCTGGAGCCTGCTTCGGATTCTGTGTGTCCCTCTCTGCCCTTCCCCTGCTCACACTCTGTCTCTCTCTGTCTCTCAAAAATGAATATAAATAAATAAATAAATAAATAAATAAATAAATAAATAAAATAGCTATATAAGCCAACTTTAGAACCAATAAAACCTATTTAACAGTTCCAAGTTATCCATTCATTCACACAACACTATACTAACCAACTTCCCACCCAACCAGGAATAGTGACACGTCTTTGATGACTTTAGGATGGGTGATTACACAGCTCAGCCCCTCCCTCGAGATCTCTTAAAGGGTCACTGGGAAGAAGGCCTTCTGCATCCTCAGTATCACCTCACTATTTTTTAGAGCACTGCTAACTAACCATTAAGATTTCCCAGTCCTTCCCAGGCTATCTGAACATAGCTGCTTAGGTCTGGGGTGCAACATTTGTTTTCTCCATTCCAAAACCAGGTTCTCCAACAGATGTGCCAAAAAAAATGACTGGTATCTATTCCCATTCGCCTGTGTTTCCTTTTCTTTCCGAAGTGCAGTCTGAAGAAATGATATTATTAAGCGAGCTCCCTCAAATCCCAAGACCAGTGATGGGCCAAGCTATTCCAGGTGCTGGGGAGACGGCAGTTTACAGGTTAACCAAGAGAGTCTTGCCTTCTTGCCTCTAACCTTCTAGCAATACACAGATTGGAAAGCAAAGGCACAGAGTACAGGAAAATAGCTTTAAGTATGAAGAAGTATAAAACTAGAACAACTGTATCTTTCAAATTAATACTGTAAATGGAAAAACCTATCAGCTCATTTGATCACAAATCAAAATCCAACCTTGCATAATTTTTAACATCCAGTACATCCAAAGCTGTTCAGAAAAGGTGAAAAGAGAATGAAATTTATAATTATTCTAGAATTTCATATATGAAAGCATCACACTCCCAAAGAGAAGATCCCCCTTTACAGTGCACAACGGTCCCTGAATACAAAGGGCTTGTGACAAGGATGGAGGAAAACCTCGCATTAAAAAAAAAAAGGAACCTGCAATGTCCCTATACATATATAAATGTACCAACGGAACAAACTAAAGCGATATTCACAGAAAATTTTATCTTAAATATTTAATTAATTAAAGATTAAATAGATGATATAAGCACTTACATCAAGAAAAGAAATAAAATGAAAAAACTACTTGAGGAAACCCATTAAAGGGAATAGGGAGAAGCAGAAAAGAAATTACTTATAAGCCAAAAAAGTCCAGTAAAAACATAAGATGTAGAACAAGAAGTTCGGTGGAACTTGCTGTGATGAAGGAAATGCTCTGTTACCTACATTATCCACACAGCAGCAATCAGATCCATGTCATTAAAGGGCACCTAAAATCTGGGGCGCCTTGGGGGGGGGCTCAGTTACATAAGCATCCAACTCTGGCTCAGGTCATGCCCTTGCGGTTCGCAGGTTGGAGCCCCGCATTGGGGTCTGTGCTGACAGCTCAGAGCCTGGAGCTTGCTTCGGATTCTGTGTCTCCCTCTCTCTCTGCCCTTCCTTCACTCATGCTCTCTCAAAAGTAAATAAACTTTTGAAAAAATTTTAAAATTAAAAAAAAAAGAACACCTGAAATCTGGCTAGCATTACTGAGGGTCTTAAGTTTAGTTATTTAATTGTAATTAATCTAAATTTAATAAGCACATGTCACTAGTGGTTACTTTATTGGATAGCACAGCTCTAAAACCTTGGAGTAGGCAGTCAAAATAATGAAACAGATTAAAGACAAAAATGGAAAAGGGACACAAATAGTCAAAAACAGGACATGAGAATGGGGGACTGATTACTGCTAACAGTAAAATTCAGATTTAAGATGCTGCTTTGATACAACAAATGTCTAAAGACAGATATAGGAGGGAAGCAGACACCCTGGGATTCCACGGACACAAACCTCAAACTCCCTGGGGGAAATCTGGGCTTGAAGATAAGATGAAAGCTGAATAAATATGAACATCTGCAAATATATTATGATGCAGCATACATAAACTATGTTACTAGGGTGGAGGAGGAGAGTGTTAGGGGGCTTTCAAGAACATGTTAAGAATTTATTAATTTATAATTAAAATGGGAAGCCAGCCTTATACTTTATCTTTTGGCTAATGGGAAAATAAATAAAATATTAAAACAGAGCACAATGCAGTAAATACTTTCACCGCCATCTCATTCACAACTGAATTATACATTTAAGTGCAATCTCTATGTCTGCAGAGAAAATCTTTTGGCTGAAAATTTCTGCCTCTCACAATGAAATAATTCCAGTAGACAGCACAGTAAATACACAACTGTATCTCAGGTCATTTTGGTCATTTCTCAAAAATACCTGGCAATCGTGTTAGGTCTTGCATGTAAATTCCAACTCCCATGCAAAATAAATGCTATTTCAAAATTTAGCTATGACAGATGAATTTCCATAGACTTGTCCTTCCTCTTTCATTCATCAGATGGCTGGTAACTTATTTCACAAATAAGGTAGGTAATTTTGGAGGTAGATGCTTTCAACTGTTCATCTTATTTTATTATTTTTTTAATGTTTATTTTTGAGAGGGGGGAGGGAGAGAGAGAGGGAGGGAGAAAGAGAGAGAGGGAGAGAGAGAGAGAGGGAGAGGGAGAGAGAGGGAGGGAGGGAGGGAGGGAGGGAGAGAGAGAGAGAGAGAG